>NW_009189969.1:11748-25588 GCF_000690835.1 Fulmarus glacialis
CCCGATTCGCTCCCCCATCCTATGGGAAGCAGGGGGTGAGCGAGCAGCTGCGTGGGGTTTAGTTGCTGGCTGGGGTTAAACCACGACACTGGTGTACACTGGTACATCCAGAACAGTCCCAGCCAACACACCTCTACCTCCAGAAGACGGCCCTGGAGACATCTTGAAGATATACTGGCGTTCGTTTTGCAGCTATTCTAAGCAAGCAGCAGCTCCGTATTTATGGCAGAGCCTCAGACTCAGCTCATCTTATTCCTCCTCTGCTAGCAAACCTCACACGAAAGCCCCCCAGGAGCTTTAGCTTCAGCAGGCATCCTCTGCTCGAGAGGTGCCTGGCCCAAAGCAAGGTCAAAACAGCTCCTGAGCATTATGGCTTGAAATCCGGCAAAGATATGATGTGCCATCCAAGCGACTCTTCTTCTGCCTTTTCAAAATTGTTTTCCTAAAATCCAGTTCATTCTCATTCAGCTGAAAAGTATCAACATATGTTGATCTGCAGCCAAATATAGCCTGGGTGTTGAATGACACCGCTTTCTGCTAATCAGTATACCACACCATATCTCTTTTACTTAAAAAGTTATTTAACTTAGTGTTTATTTTGTCAGATTGTTATTTTATGTTCCCATGGGCATCCCACATGTCTACAAAATGCATTTCATTTTTGAAGGAACACGGAGTTTCATGCAAAATGGGCTGGAAAAAGCATTTTAAATGGCTTTCAGTCATTAAATAAAACTACCTGAACATTCAGAGTAAATAAAAAGCATATCAAAATGTACCTTGCATTTGAAAGAAACTCATCAAACAGAAAAAAGTTAGGAAATGGGGTTGTTTCACCCAGGGCCAGCAACATTTCACTCGCCAAATGTGGGGAAAGCAGCCCAATTTGCTGAACCACCAAGCTGGATTTCCAAAGAGCTCATACAGCTCTGGGTACCCACAGGGGGCTTTGAAACCCCCACAAAGCATACACTGAAACCCGGGGCCTTGGCCTTCAATGTTTTTAATTAAGAGAAAGACACTTCTGAAGTGCTCATCCCGTGGGGGATGCTGGGGGGATGCTAGCCTTCCTCCTGAGCCCCTTGGGGTTACAGGGGAAGCAGAGATCCCACTCCTGAGTTCCCACCAGCTGGGTTTGTTTCAGTGTTTGAACTAGTTCAAGCAAGGTGAGTATTTCCATTGCACCTGCTAGATAAACCAAGCCCGAACGCAACTACAGCAAAAGCTATTCTGAATAGCAAGGACCGAAAGTCTTCCAAACTGACATTTGGAAGAATGTAAATAGCAACTTTTTCTCTGTTATGAACTCAAAATTTGATACTTATAGACACACGGAAAATACTGTCAAGACGTCTGGGAACCTGCATCACTGGCAACGTTTCTGGGCTGGGGACGCCCTTGGGAGCTGCAACCCCAAAGCCCCCTGTATCTTTCTGCTGCTGGTGAGCTGACCGAGGCAGGGTGCTTTATTCAAACTGCTGCTGTGAAACGCGGATAAACAGAGTGGTTTTAATGTAAGAAATTCAGAACATGAAAACAACTTTTCCTCTGTGCAGAAGCAGCCCAGGAACCAGGCTGCCCCTGAGACCAGTTTGCTGCAGGCTTGTGGAGTTTGGGACAGCCACTGAGGGACGTACTCGTGCCCCCGTGGAAGAGGCCAGCACCATCGGCTGCCCCAGGACCACAGCCGTAGGACCAGCCCTGCCCGATGTGCTGGGGCATGTGCTCCCACGAGCCTCTCTGCCTTGTTGGCTCCAACACAGCCCAGCCAGCTGGCCCGGGGTAAGACAATGCCATTCCTATGAAAGCTCCAGGTCTGATGAGGCTCTTCTGGCTGGAGATGACAACAGCAAAGCCAGAATAAAAGTCCATAATCTTAATGCTCAGTTACTCTTAATTTACAACTTGTTAACAAGGGGGAAATCAGCTCCTCATTCCTCCTTTTACTCACAGCAAAGTCCCTACAAACTAGTCAAGCCCTTGTTGCAGAAATACCTACACAAGGACCAGGCTTAAAGTACCAGGCATATCTAAATCAGCTCTCCAGTTCAACTCATCCTAAATCCCACGTGCAAATGTAGGAAGGGAGGTGGGAGTGGGGCCGGGCTCTACATTGCCCAAGCACCCAGGGAGGAGCTGGGAGAGCCAGAGCTTGACTGGAGCGGTGTGAGGGGTGTGCGGGGCAGCAGGATGGGCTGCCCTAAGTACCAAAGAGCTTAAGGAAGGCTAAGGAAGCTGCAGTCCCACTGCTCAATGGGGCAGGAGCTCTAGTGATGAGGGACACGGCAAAGGCTAAGGTTTCCATTTCTTCTTTTGTCTTGGTGATCACTGGTAAGGTCTGCCCTTGGCCTCCTGGTGCCCCTGGAGCAGAGGCCAGTGGCATAAAACACTACCCATGGAGAGGGATGTAGACTTGAGCGTGCTTAAGTCAACTGGAAATACAGAGGTCCATGGGACCAGGCAGGATGCATCTGAGCATGCTGATGGAGCTGGCCAATGTCACTGCAAAGGGCCTCTTCATAATCTTCCAAAGATGGCGGTGATTGTGGGTGGTTCCAGAGGACTGGCAAAAAAAGGCAAACGCCACACATCTTCCGGGAGGAGGATCTAGGGAACCCCTCAGCCTCCTGTCAGTCACGGGGAAGGTCGTTGAGTAAATCCTCCCATAAGGACAAGAAGGTAATTGGAAACAGCCAGCGTGGATTTACCAGGGGCAAATCATGCTGTGCCATCCTGATGGCCCTCTCTGATGAGATGACTAGCTGTGCAGATAAGAGGAGAGCAGGGAATGGTGCACACCCTGAGTTTAAGGTCTTTGACACAGACTCCCACGGTATCCTTATAGCCATTTTGATAGGACACAGGTTGGATAAGGTTGGTGGAAAATTGTCTGGACTGCCAGGTTGTGATCAGCGATACAAAGTCCAACCGGTGGCCAGTTCCTAATGGTAACCCCTCAGTGAGTGCTGCTGGGTCTGAAAATACCATTAAACATCTTCACCAGTAACCTGGGACGGTGGAGTGGAGTGCACTTTCAGCAGGTTTGCAGAAGACACCAAACTGGGGAGAGCGATAGAAGGCAGGGCTGGTATTCAGAGGGACCTCAACATTCTGGAGAAAGGGGCTGACAGGAACCCCATGAAGCTCAAAGGCAAATGCACCGTCCTGTGTTGGGGATGGGATACACGTCGCAGGATGGGCTGGGAGCCAGCTGTCCAGAAAGCACCTAAGCTCCCAGAGTCCTCATGGACATCAGGCTGCCCAGGAGTCAGCAGTGAAGGCAAAATTCATCGTGGGCTGGGTGAGCAGGAGGACAGCCAGTGGGGCGAGGACAGGGATCGTTCACTTCCACCTAGCACTTGTGAAACCACAGCTGAAGTGCTGTGGGGGCTCCCCAAAACACATCACGTGGGAGTGAAGCCAGCTGAGGCCACCAAGGTGGTCTGGGCTGGAGCACAGGACAAATGAGGACAGGCAGGGTATGGCCAGCTGAAGGTGACAAAGCTCAGGGGGATCTTATTGCTGCCTACAACAACCCAGTGGAAGAATGGAGAGAAGTTGAAGCCAGAGTTTTCTTGGAGATGCACAGGGGCAGGACAAGAGGCGACAGACCAATCTGGGACACAGGGAATTCCAGTTAAATATTCATAAGGGTGGTCAAACACCTGGACCGGGGCCCAGAGGACCCATGGACCGATGCCCATGGCATCTCCATCCTTCTAGATACTGAGAACACAGCTGGACAAGGCCATGAGCAACCTGATGCGGCTGGCACTGCTCTGTGGCAGGGGCTGGGATCTCCTGAGCTCCCTTCTCACCAATGTGCTGTGATCCCATGACAAGGAACAAACCTGGGTGCTAGATTATTAGTCGGGCCGTTGCTTGTCCCTGGATGGTCTGGAGTCCAAGGGGAACATCCATGCTCCATTGCAGTGCAGTGCCCCTGCTGAGGATCTGTCCCATGGCACCAAAAATTCAAAATCACACCAGCAGTGCACTGGGTACTGGGGCAAAACCAACGCAAGCAAGGGCCAGGGACTTTTTCACACTAATGGTATGTTCCAGCCAGAAAATTGCCTCAACTCAAGCTCACCCCACACTGTTCCCCAGGTGACGGCTGCAACAGTCGCATCGGTACAGCTCACCCATCAGGCACGCACAGCCCGGCAGCACTGCCTGCCATCCCTGCCAGAGCTGTCAGCTCCTCTTAGCCACAGTGCGCGGTGAAAAGCAAAGCCCTGGGACAACACCGCTCTGTGCTCAGCTCACATCCCGTACTGCGCACGCAAGCGTGCACGCTGGGCACGCACACCGCTGGGTCCCAGCATGGGGTCGGCATCCCTGGGACGATGAACAGCTGCAGAAGCCCAGAGTCAGAGACCATCCAGGTCAGAAGCCAAAGCCCCGAAGTGGAGCAGTGTGCTACATCGCGCACCTCAGCCTCCCAACACAGGGGCTCCAAGCTGCAGCCCAGAGGAGCTCCCCTCCCCTCATTACCTGAGCCTAGAGAAATCCTAAGAAATGCCCAAATGACAAGAAAATCTCCTACTTCCTTGACTGAGTGGTCCATGGCTGAGAGAGTTGGGGTTGTTCAGCCTAGAGAAGGGAAGGCTCTGGGGAGACCTTATTGCAGCTGTTCAATATATAAAGGCGGCTTATAAGAAAATGGAGAAAGACTTTTGACCAGGGCCTGCACTGACAGGACAACGGGCAGCGGTTTTAAGCTGAACGAGAGTGGAGTTAGGTTGGACATAAGAAGAAATGTTGTACGATGAGGGTGGTGAGACACTGACACAGGATGCCCAGAGAAGCTGTGGATACCCCATCCCTGGAAGTGTTCAAGGTCAGGTTGGATGGGGCTTTGAGCAACCTGATCTAGTGGAAGATCAGGCAGGGGAGTTGGACCAGATGACCTTTGAAGGTCCCTTCCAACCCAAACCATTCCATGATTCTATGGTGAAGCAGAGCCCTGAATCCTACTCTCCCACGTGCCAGATTCCACTGCTGGAGCAATGACTGCATCTTGCCAGGTGCTCTCTCACCAAAGGATCACCAGAAGGTTGGCCAACCCACAGTAAAAACTACACAGCAACCCTGCATGGTGGGACAGAAGACAAAGCTTCAGCCCAGAGAAGGCTGATTTTAAGAAGCTGCAATGACGAGACACCCGTGACAGGCTCATAGCCCTGCACCAACCATGCAGCCATCCCACGGGTGCCCTGGACCCAATGTGCATGCCCTCAACACGGCCCTTCACAACGCAGATGGTTTGCCTGGCCACCACAGTGTGACTCTCCCCGGGGAAACGTCTCCAGCCTGGCTGAGCTCTCACCACACAAGCCAGGACAGGCAAGGCTGCTTAAAATATAGACATGAACCAAAGAAGCTCAGCACCAGAGTGGTGCAACTGAGCTAGCAAAGCTCAGCGTGAGACTGCACTGAACAGGAAGGCGATTTATTCAATACGAATAAATTTAAAATAAAGCTGGTTTCACTGCCTCCTGGATTCACTCATTTTCTCGTGTCCCAAGCTCACATGCACCACAAGACGTACAGCCAGCAGCGCTTGTGTGTGACATGTCCTACAGTGTTACTGGTGGGCACAGAGGGGTTTAGGATGCACCTTCTGTGCTCACCAGGTGCTGCCAGCAACACTGATCTTCTGCCCCATTGACCTGTCCTGCCTCAGGGCCATTAGGCAGCACAGCTGATTTACAATTATGGAATGATTTAAATTGCATGGGACCTTCAAAGGTCCTTTCACCTCCTGTCCTGGAGTAAGCCACCCAATGGTTTTCCACACTAAGCCTTCTTAGAAGCTGCATGTATCCATGCTAGCATCTCGATGACCTTTTGCGTTAGGTGCCATCAACCTACCCCAGTCTTGTATCCCTTCTTCTGCCACTCCCTCTGCTGCTTCCATGTGTACACTTCCGTTCAATTTATCTAACACTTTCTTACCTCTCCCTACAGGAGACACACGGGACGCTGCCTGCTCATGAGCAGTGGTCCCCAGACTCACCGCTTCTGCCGGACAAAGTGAGAAGACAAAGAAGTGCTTGTGCCATTTCCCAAGGCATAAACATTTCAACAAGACCCCTGTAGCAACGACCAAGCAAAGGAACACTACAGAGCATAGAGAACAGTCCGGAGAACCACATACCACGCGTAGGAAGCTGGAGACGAGGGGACCTGCAGGCTGAGCAGACACCTGGGGTCACCCGAGCGTGATCCGCCCCCAGTGAGACCCCCACGACAGCTTGATGCGTGGTGGTTTGCAGGGCAGAAGTGACTCTTTCAGCCTATACATGAGCCAGTAGCTTTAGAGTACAGGTAGCTGTAGAGGGGGCAGTGCTAAAGTCTGATCCCATGGCAGGGTGCAGCAGCAACCCAGGAGTCAGCCATGGCTTAGGCACACAACTGTCAGTGGATGGCCTGATCGTGCCATCAGGACCTGATCACCCTTGGACAGCAAGGACAGGCTCACCCGTCCTCAGCACGGGTCTGCTGGAGCATCACCCTGGTGCCCCCAAAGGCAGCAGTACCGCAGCGCAAGCAGAAGGGAGAAGCCGGGTCACACCTCACACTTGAGAAGGCCCCATGGACGCGCTTCGCCACCGCGTTGGGTGAACACCACAAAGGCAACACCACAAAGCCAACACCGAGCAGACACAACACCTCTCTAGAAAGGCCTTGGAGGGAGCTGCTCCGTCGAGGGTGATACGCAGATGATGGGGGAAGCTCTCATCAAACAGTTCATGCAATCAAGCCTCTGACTTTCTTTCTGGCAGATGGAGGATCCAAAGCCGTAAAACATCATTTTCTTTCACTATCATTTCCCCATGAGAATTAACCCATATTTTCAGCCCATTACTGAGTAGTATGTCCAAGTTATACCATCTGTACATGAAACACTTGTTTGCTTTGTACACTTTTTCTGGAGACGAGTAATCTCCTCTATCTAGTGCCATTTCATAAAGCTAAACTAGTTCAGGCCATAGTTGACAACAGACAGACTCAATAAAAAAATGCCATGGTCACACAACACAAGATGCAAACAGCACAAATTCACTCTTTTGGATCCACTTTCCTCCAGAACGTGTTAACAACACGCTTGTGGGTGCAGTGCCAGGTGCCACCTACCCTCCCACATGTGGTGCAAGCAGAATATGGCAGCTCTGGTCAGCACAAAATCTTGCAAGCGTGCTGGGGCCGAGGTGCCACCACGTGCCTAAGCCTGATCCAGATAAATCTGCACCACTGGCTGATCCAACAGAGGCCACTAGAGCCATGGCTTTGGTCTCTCCTGCCTCCATCCCGACATGCTCTGCAATCCCGGGATGTCCAAGGCAATTGCATAGCTCTGACTTCAGAAAATCAGTAAAAGCATGTGCTATTTTCAAAGTACACATTATTTAGGAATTCAAGCCCCAGTTTCAAAAGCTGGAGACCATGGGTAACCTTGTCTTATGAGACCTCAGGTCATCAGCAGTCAAATGCTTCTGAGTTAACCTGAGACCTGTGAAGATTCTGCAGGCTGTATGAGGGGTGTATGAAGCTCAGTCACCTCCCCTCAAGAACCCAGCTCCCCCTCAAGGTCCTTTCCCCCGGCACTCCCCCAGTGCTTTGCACTACCTTCCCGCGTTGTGCCTGTCTGCTGCTTCCCCAAGGAAATTTTCTTTTGGCACTTTTTGCCAAGTCGTTGGTCTTGCCACCCATTGACTGCGCTCTCTCTGTTAGTGTTCTCGAAATCTTCCCACTAGCACTCACCACAGACATCAGAGATGTTTGTGACCTGTCCTCAGGCCCGGACCCGAGCAGTGCCCAGCAGGGACATCTGCAGCAATCAGACCTTCCCACTGCAATCAGCTGCTCCTGAGAGAGAAAAGCCTCTCTACAAGACACTCCAACACGTCTTTCATCAAATATTTCTAAGCTATTTCTTGACTTTGGGAGGATGAGAGGAGAGTTGTTCAGAATTGTACGATAATTCAGGCTGGAAGGGACTTCAGGAGGTCATGCAGCCCAACATCTGGCTCAAAGCAGGGTCGGTGACTCCCAGTTTCTAGTGCATGCTCTTGGACTCACGGACAAGCCCCATGTCCTTCAAACCCCATCTCTTGTAGAGCCAACACACTCCACCCCACCTTGGCTGCACACAGAAGCGCGAGCAGCACAACCATTCATCACAACTGAGCATAACGCAGCCTTGGGACCATCCAGGCGGAGGAGAGGGAGGTGCACCCCACCCCTACCTCTACTCTTGGATAACCCTGCTAAGAAGCCCATCAAAAGAAGGTGCTAGTTACTGGTGGTTTCATGGGAACAAGAGGAAGAGTTGTCTCAGCCCTTCAAAGGTCTAATGTCTCCTGGACTCCAAAGCCACATCGATGCCTAGTGGAGAGGCAATCACAGCCCCAACAGGGAAAAACATTTCCAGCAGGCTGCAGGCCTGCACAGTACTCTCTGAAAGACCATCCCTCTTCTTAGATTAGGTGAAATTTTAGGTGAGTTACCCAGCTGCATCAGTAAGCCTTGGTCTCATTTAGAAGCTGCTCAAGCATCCTTCCAGGCACTGCAGAAATACACAGAGACTTCAGGTTTCTGAACACATTGCAGGCAAACATTCTCCCCCCAAAGCCAGCACTTCAGAGGGTATTTTTGCTCCACTCAAAATTACCTTTAGTGAGATACTTAACACAGATGTGCAGAAACCCACCCGCCTGTTCGTCCATGCAGACACTCAAGACTTGCACACAAGGATGAAGCCGATGCACGCTTTGTCCCCTCCACAGCTCCCCCTGCACATACTTATATCACGGGTCTTTCAGGCGGGCTTTTTCGCTGATCTATTCAGAAATGTGCTGCATTACTTTGCCTAGTATTTGCACACCAGAACTTGATTGCTCTAAAGCCAAGCACAGCCCTCCTCTTCCATCACCTCCTGGGATACCTCAACTGCCTCCAGCCACTTCCCATCCTCCCCTTCCCGGTGCCACAGGGCAGAGACTCACCTGAGTTTTCCTTATCCGCAGGTCAGCAGATGACCTGTTCAGTCCTTCCTCTTGTTCAATACTCTGCTCAATACCTGGTCAGGGTAGAAGGACACAGATTATTTCGCGCTGTTTAGAGAAGGAAAAGAGATTGTTTGGCAAAGGGACTGTAAAAGACTGAAGCCTGCAAATCGAGCAGCATCTGGCACTGAGCAGTCCCCAGCTCCTGACTCTAGCCCGTGATTTAGCCTGGACTGGTAGCAAAGCCCCGTTTCATTACTGCAAAGCACTCAGTGCCTGGCCACTGGCCAAGGCTTGGTGCTGTCAAGGCAAGCACCTGTCACCCCCAGGCTGGTAAGCGAGGATTTCAATACAAAATCGATGTAATGCTCAGGTTTGATCACTACACTTTCTGGTATTCAAAATGGAGTGCTGTTCCTTGCTGCTAGGCAGGAGGAGGAAACCCGGAGCTAAAATGTCTCTGCAAAATACCAAAGCTCAAGACTTCTCCAAGGACCTAAAAAGAACAGGTCTGCCAGCTGCCTGGCCTTGCACAGGGAGGACCCACCAGGCTGGCAAGAGTGCACTTCATCTTGCTGAATAGTCCTCTGCAGCAAAGCAGAGATTTTCCCTTTTAATTATGCCCGGTAGTACAACCAAGCAAGATGAATTCCTCACTTGACCAAGGACCATAAATCACAGCAGGAAGGAGCGTTGCCCTGCTCAACGTCTTACCGTGGTTTGGGCAGGGAGAGGGCATGGGGCTGCAGGGCAGGAGGTCTAGCACAGAGCAAGGCAGTGCAAATCTGCTCCTCAAGGCCAACTTGGGACATGCTAATTCAAAAATTAAATTCAGGGACTTAAAAAGCCTGGAAGAAAGCTCCCATCAGCAGTCTGGCCCAATGTGCAGAGATACATGTCTCCATGTAGACCACCAGGTGTGAGCTGGTGGCATCCCTCGAGTTTGGCTGAAGACCCCATTCCCAAGGCAGATGTCCCACAGCTCTCTGAGCCCAGATGTCCCCAGCACCTTCCACGCTGGAGCAGGTCCCACGAGCCCAGCATGGGGCAGGTTCCTCCTGCAGCAGGAGCCCCCATTCCCTGGAGCTGCCCAGTGGCTCCCCATCACCATCCAGCACAGTAGGGCAGAGCACAGGACACCACCACCATGGTGGACATCTGTGTTTCTGCTGTGTGCTGGTTAGCACGGGTGGCCCCACAGTACCACTTTGCAGAGAGCAGTAGTGCTGTAAGGAAGACTGTGGGCCTGGGAAACCCTTCGTGGTGCTGGCAGAAGGTGTCCAACAGCACTGCATGCTCGGGAGAAGTGCTGGAGGACATCAGCAGAAATTCTGCACTCCCTCCTATTCTCTCCTGGAACAAGCATCTGTATCTAGAGCTTATCTGAAATGTTCCGTCCCACACAGCCAGACGGCCACGGCACTTCTCCTGTGCAACCCCCTGCCTGCGAGCACACTGGCTGCTGCCTGCCCAGCATATTTCATCAGCAATTGGTCTTCCTCCACACTTGTCATAAACCGTTCCCTGTTCCCAAGGCACCGTATTGGCAAACATTGTGCATTTATGATAATTAATAAAATCACATTTTCCCAAGAAGCTGGTAATTAGAATTAGCCACTGCATGAGCAACGTCTGTCCTAAAGAAGTCAATTTGTTGTCAGCAGATGGTGTTTTTGATCAGTCCTGACTCTTTTCTTTCGTTGCTCATGCTGGCCACGAGGCGATTTGGGACAAAGCACAAGGACTAATCATCTGTTGCTCCAGGTCAATACGATACCAGTGAGTCTTTTCTGGAAGAAGGAAACAGGAATTGGAGTCTGCCCTGCAATCCTTCAGGCTCTCAAAGCCCTTTAAAAAACACAGAACAAAACACCTATGGAAAAGGATTTTTGTTTTGCACAGGCTAAACCCTGTCCCCACTTGCACAGCAGGGATCCCAGTATGGCCAGGGGGGCTCTGGACCATGGGAAGGGATCCCCTGGTCTATGAAATGGGTAAGCTGGCCCCTAGCTCTCCTTACTGGGTCTAGCTGAGGGCAGGAGGGCAGCAAGGGGACAACAGAGGTACAAGTCTCCTTCTGGCACACACATGGCACATGGCCACGCCAGTGGTGACGAACCTAACAAATGGCTCCAGCTGTATCGAAGTCCTCCACGACTGCAGGGCTCCCATGAAACCCTGGGGTTAGGGAGAACACTGCTGCCATGGGGAAAGCACCACCCTTCAGACACGGCCAGGTTTCCTGCAACAATCTCAACCAAATCCCACGCTGATGTCCAAGACCACTGCAGGCAAATCCAAGCCGCGCCAGGGTGACCTGCCTCTTGCCTCAAGATGCTGCCGCCCTCACTGACCCCTTGAGTCCCCCGAGGTCCACTCTTGGGCTTTTGGGCTCATCCAAGTGCTCCAGCACAACTCCATCGGCAGGCTGACAGTCGTGTTGTTCTCACTCCCCGCTTGTCAAAGAGGTTGATTGACTCTTCCAACGGTGGAAACTAACGGTCACATTGGCCGCGCTCAGTCCCTGCACTGCCCAAGGCAGAGGCACACCAAGACAACGGGGTGTGCTGATGAGACAGGATAACCTTCCCTGGGCTCCACGGTCCCTTTCCCCCACAAAGCCCATGTCGGGGGGCAGCGGTGCCTCCGGCAGAGCCATCAGTGATGCAGCCTGCACTGGGGATGGAAAAGCAAGACCAGCCCGGCGGGAGCAGGATGGGGACAGAGAAAAGCACAAGCCCCAGGGCAGCACGCCCCATGCCAGCACACCGCTGGAGAGCCGGCAGCACCACCCAGCCCGGCCAGAGCCGCACAGGAAAGAGGGACCATGGCTCTCCTCGGTGCTGCACTTGCCTAGGCTGCCCGTGCCAACCTGGCTCACCAGAGAAGAGCCAGCTTGTCTTGGAGGCTTGCAAGTCCCACAGCAGCACCTCTGCAACCACTCAGCCCTGGCAACCCAAGCCATGCCGCGGCTTTGCTCAAAGCCAGGGCTCACTGGGAGAGCCCAACGCCTGCAAGTACTGGCGACTTGCTCGCAGCCCACCAGGTGCTCGTGGCCCCGTTCCCTCACCTCCATCCCCTGGGCACAAGAGGGCAAATTTACAAAGGGCAAATAACAGCAGCTAGAGGATGGTAGGGGGCGGGAAGGTGACGCCCATCCCCAGGTGATCCCTGCAAAGCAATGGCAGACGCCACTTCTGGCTGTCCCTTCCCCCCGCTCTGCGACCCCTCCCAGCGCCAGCTCAGGTTGCCAGAGGATGCACAGACGGGGCCGGGCTGTGTGTCTGTAACCTGCCCCTTCCTACCTAGAGCAAACCACCCCGAAACTGTCTTGACCTGAGTCAAACACCAGCTGCTGTGAGCACAGAGTTGAGATGACAGCTAGGGCACCATGACATTTCTGGTCATGGGGAATGAGTGGGAAGTGCTGAGCAGTGGGGGCATGGAGCAGGACCCAGGGCAGCAATGCTCCCTGCCTGCTGCATGCCCAGCCCAGGATGGGAGCCGCGGTACCCCCTGCCTGGGGCTGCGGGGCAGGAGCGCAGCAGGCAGAGTCCCACAGCAGCATCGCAGGCAAATACTCACTCTTTAGCTTGGAGCGCACTTTATTCGCCGTCTTCTTTATGTCAGCCATCAGCTCTTCCAGCTCCTCCTTTGTTTCTGGGGAGAAAGAAAAGAGCAAACGTGGACGTGTTGGAGACACTGCTAAAATCTGCTGCCCGGCCCCATAGCATGTGGAGACCAGAGCTGCGAGAACTCCCACCTCCAGACTGGGAGCACTTCCACCCCGCGCACTCCATTGGACTCTCCTCACAGTCCTGAGCCTGGAAATAACCCTGCTGCTGGTCGGGCAAGCAGGGAGCCAGGAAGCTGTTCCGCAGGACCCCCTGCCCCCACAGCCCTAACCTGCCCTATAGCTAGCGCTCTGCAGAAAGTGGAAGGGAAGGGATACACAATCCACAGTGCTGGTTCCTGTAGTGGAGAGGAAACCACTGCTGGACACCAAAAACCTTCTGCTCACTAAGGGCTGATCTCTCCAAGCACCTGCCATGCCAGCCAGCCCTCCCCAAGGCATTACGAAGGTCACATCTTCCACCAGTACCCCCTGACTAACAGCCAGTGTATGTGCGTTCGCTCCCCAGCCTGAATTTGCTGCTTTGGGCAGAAAAGTAGGGGCTGAAGCAACCAGAAACACCCCACAGTCCCACAGCCTACATCTCAGGAATGACTCTGAGCAGCCCAGCAGTGGCGGGAAGGTGTAAAGCAATTCTCATATTTCAACAGGCAGGGGCACAGGAGTTGCAAATAAAAACAAGTACAAGCAAGTCCCTTGTTCCCTGTCCCCATGAGCATTCCACGCGCGCCTGCGCAACCTGTGAGCGGCTCCCACCGGGAGAAGAGCCCTGCCGAGTACAGAGCCCATTGATGAGTCTCAGCATCTCCCCATGGCCACCTCTCCAAGACTGCGAGGGCTTTTACAAGAGTCTCCTGGGCTGCCAGGACTATTGACTCGGCTAGAGAGAGAAGGAAACTACAGCATATGCCACACTCGAGAGAAGTAAATCAGCTGGGTAAGTTCCAAGCCCTGCATGACCGATGGGATCTGGCACAGGGCTATCTGCCCTCACTCCCATGCGCAAATGCCAGGAATCGGCTCTGAGCTCACCACCACTGAAGCACAACCATTGCAACATCTCCAGGCACCCGTGTCTTGCACGACTTTTCTCTGCATTGCAGCAGCACTTCCAAGCCACAAGCTGTGCTCGGCAAACCCGGAGCAGAGCAAAGCTCCTTGATCAGCCCTGAGGAGAAGGACTGGGTGATAC
>NW_009189970.1:0-312 GCF_000690835.1 Fulmarus glacialis
GGGTGGGGGGCAGGACCCCCCAGCCTCAGCAGCAAACAGCCCAGCTGGAGGCATCCCTCTCCCCGCAGCAGACCCCGGGGTCCCACGCCTGCCCTCCCACTCCTTACCTGGGGGTCTCGGCCTCGGAGCCGCGGAGCAGCGCGCTCTGCACCAGCCCCGTCAGGCTGGCAATCTGCTTCTCCATTGCCTCCATCCGCTCCCTGCCATGGGGAAGGGAGAGGGGCCAGGTGAGGAGGTGGCTCCGGCACCGCAGACACCCTCAGGCTTGTCCTGGCCTCACCTGCACCCACCCACCAGGTCCCTGAGAGTCCC
>NW_009189970.1:422-775 GCF_000690835.1 Fulmarus glacialis
GAGGGACGTCGGGGAGGTGGCAGCACTGCTGTCACCAGCTACATCCACCCCCTTCATTCCCTCTCTCTTCTTGCCTCCAGCTACCCCCAATCGCTCCCCTCAGCCCTGCACAGTTTGGTGCTTCATCACCCACCCTGGCACCTCTGACGCAGTGGTGACTGGGCAAAGCCTTCCTCCGCTCTACCCAAGCACAAAGCTCGTATCTGCAGGGGGGGTTCCCTTCTCACCTTGTTTCCGCGTCCTTGGCTGGTCCAGGAGAGCCAAACCCCGAGAGCGGGCGATCGCCAGGGCCAGGAAACAGCTCCGGAGGGCCAGAGGAGCTGGGGTTGCGTGGCTTGTTGACAGGGCTCTCC
>NW_009189970.1:1822-5032 GCF_000690835.1 Fulmarus glacialis
GGAGAGGCCTCCCTGGAGGTGTACACCATCTCCCTCGGCGGAAAGGGGCAGGGGGGGTCAGCACCGCGTCCCTGCGGGCTGGCCCCCTGCCCTTGCTCTGCCTGGCTGGGACCCTGCCTCGCTGCACCCCTCCAGGGACCAAGATATGCAGCTCCTGCGTCTTCACCTGGCCTTGGCAAACAGCAGCTCCCTCATTCCCATCCAGGAGCGGGATGATTTATTCTGATGAATCTCCTAATTATCATGTTTATTACCCTGCTGTCAGGCCCCAAACATCCATTCTTTTAAAGTAACACTTAACAACGCTGGAACCCGGCAAGACAAATCGCGGTCATTACTCCTTCCACAAACACACGCAATTACCAGTCCCTGTCTCCACCGCTTTCTCTCTTCACTGGTCCCAACCCACCGGGTGCACCCACACCGCAGGCTCTCCCTGTGACACCCCGTCCCCCCTTACCCTCAGGTCGCCGTTGGTGATGTGCGAGGCTGGGAATGAGGCGTAGAGCGGCTCTTTCCGGTAGATTTTAATGATACTTCTGTCCTGGATATCGCTGAAAGGAGAGGCAGAGCTGTGAGCATCCCTGAGCTGAGCCCCCAGCAAGTCCCAGCCACAGGAGTGCACCCACACCCACCCTCCGCATTCATCCCACCAATTTCCTTGCTTATGATGCCCTTAAAGAAAGGAAAAATCAATCTGTGGTGGATTTCTGAGCCCCCCACTCTCACCGGACATCCTCCAGCTCGTAGAATACATTGCGCGACTCGTCTTTGATGAGGATGGCAGTGTTGGGAGACTTCAGCATCCCCATGGTGAGCTTCTGGGGGAACATGTGGACAATGAGGGCGTGCAGGGTGTCCATGCTGCTGATCTCGTGGGTGATGTGGACACGCCTCGTCTCATCCCCAAACTGCAGGAAAAGGACCCCTGGAAGCAGAGGGAGCAGAAAGCGGTGAGGTGCGCCCACACCCCTTCTCCACGCAACGCCGAAGACGTTCCGAGGCCAGCGATGCAGGTTTGCCCACCTGCTTGGAGGTCTCTGTGCATGCCCGACTGAAGGCTCGGGGACCTCTGTGCCACCCAACCTCACCCTGGAGCAGCGAGGCCGAAGGCAGCTCATCCCCTCGGCCACCCCACACAGCGTGCAGTGCCCCCCTGCTCCTCCCAGGGATATTTGGGCAGATACAAACCAATCCCACGCCCGGCACATGCCGGCATCTGCCCGCAGAGGTGGGCAAAGATGTTTGGTGGTGGCCTGGCGGGTACGTGCTGCCCGTCCCGGGGGATGCTGAGCCCCAGGGGTACCTGGCGATCGCAGCTTCGTCTGGCTGGTGGACCGGGACAAGGGCAAGCTCTGCCGGAACCGGTTCATTCTGTTAAACCCCAGGGGCAGCTCCGCTTCCGACATGGTTTCCAGGGATTCGGCCGAGGCGAAGGAGAGTTTGGCTTGATCGGCCAAGCCAGGCTGGGAGCCCTGGGAGTGCCGGGAGCTCCTCGTCTGGAAGGGGAGAGGGGAGAGGTCAGAGGAGAGCTGCGCTGGGTGCCTCAGCCCCGGTCTGCTCCCCTGGTGCGCTGCTCCTGCCTTTCCTCCGGAGCCCGGTGCCGGGATGGAGAGGCTCAGGTGAGGCTGAGCCGCATCCAGGGATGCTCAGTCCTGGATCCCCGGCTGCGTCAGCACACCGACGTGGTCCAGAAGCAGGGCCAGCTCGAGGTCTCCTCCATCTCCTGCTCTAAGCATGTACAACCATTTACTGTCCCCTTGTCTCCTGCAATTGCTCACTCACATTTTCTGCTTCAGGCTCGCAGCACTCCGCATTTCAAAGCCTCCCAGTGCCATTCCAGGCACCTTTGAGTTCCCCCACCAGCAACCCACTCAAAATAAAACCAGCGCTAGCTAGCTGGTGACAGAGCCAGGGCTCGCATGCAAGCACTGGAATAACCTTAGCAATTACAGGAGGTTACACATCCATTACACCAATGAACCAGCTCCCGGGAAACATAAATGCCCGGCTTATTCTGGAAGCAAAGCAGCGGCAAGGTTTATGGCTGCCTGAGCCGGGGGAAAGTAATGGGTTTGGGTTTATAGCAGTAAAAATTTAATATGCCAGGAGTCCAATTTCACATGGCCAAGCGTATATCCACCGCATAAAAGTTCAGGCTACAGACATGAGCTTTCTGCACAAACATCTCCAAACACGCAGCCGGGTCCCCTTGGCACAGGTACCTGCCCGGCAGCGGAGCGAACGCTGCCTGTCAATACCCCAAAATACAAGGCTTGATTTTCCAGATGCATGTTTAACGTTGGTAAATCAAACAGAGAGAACAAACAGCTCCTGGGGTGTGGAAAAGGCAGCATGGAAGGGACAACAGCTCTATTTTAAGACCAAAAAGAAAAATCAATATGAAATTATAACAGCCATCATCATTTAAATTAGACATTAATTGGAAGATTTAATTAATCCTGCAGGGCGGGGCTTTCTATGACTTGAACTGTTCTCACTGCAGCTAATTGCTGGAAAATTGACTGCTTGGTTTTGTTGTTGTTCTAGCACAAAGCACGCTGGCAGCACGGATGCTTGAAGTCTTACATCAAGAAAAGGAAGCAGGGCTGGACCGAACCAGGGTCAGCACATCCACCAGCACCATCCTCGGGGGGCCATGGGGGGCTTTGCAGGGGGTAAGGAAGCTGCCGCGAGCAGGAGGCGATGGAAAGACCCGCTCTCCTCTCCCCCATGTTCACGGCGTGCAGGTCTTTGGGGTGTAGCAGCTGGTTTTTGGGGCTCCCCACCCTTGTACAGCCCTGGAAAAACCTTGAGGGCTTGTGGTCCCCCATCTCCAGCTGCCTTGCTCTGGGTTTGCGGTGCTGTCCCCCAGCTCCCGACCCAGGATGGATCCTTGGCCACAGGGAAGCGCAGGGATGGGGCAGGCAGCACGTGGCCAGGATGCGACCCACGCTGCTGGGGCTGCACCTGAGCCTGGCTTTGCCCTCCTGGCAGCCCCCTCCTCTCTGCTCCATCCATCCCTCTCTGCTCCCCCCCCCAACCAGAGCCCACACCTGGGCTGGACTTTAAAAGCTGTCGAGCTTTCACACCAGGTGACAAGAGGCCGTTGGCTCACACACCCCCTCCCCAGGACGTTTTGCCTGAAGAAACTAATCATAAGAAAAAATTGATTTCGTCGAGGGGGGGATCACTGCCTCCCCCTCCCCG
>NW_009189971.1:0-1205 GCF_000690835.1 Fulmarus glacialis
ATACAATCACCAAGCAAGGAGCTGGCGGTCTGAGGGAGCTAAAAGCTGGGAAGCAGCTACTTGTGCCAGCACCAGGTGGTGTTTTGGCCCACGCCGTGCACTGGGATGGACCCGGATCCGGCCCGCTCACACCGCGGAGAGCAATGGGGAAGGTTGCACCCACCCGATTCTGCCACGGGAGAACACGCAATGCACAGAAAACACAACCAGCCGACTGACCAGATACAAGTGTTTGAGACTTCACATGCAATTAAAAAGACATTAAATGGGATGTCCGAAAAGCAAGCAGGGCTGACAGCAGGCTCTGGTTCTGCAGAAGCCAGCGGCAGTCTGGAGTCACCCCCCAGGCGCTGCATTTATGCAACGGGGCTGGTGAGGGGCCAAAGCGAAAGTCCTGGGCGAGAAAGGACACCCGGAGCTTGTGCATTTGGCTCAGCCCAAGCCCGTGGGGATTGTACAGAGCACAGTTTATGTAGCCAGTGCTGCAGGATCAGGCCCGGATAAGAGCCATTGAGGGAAGCAGAACTCAAGCCCGCAGCCTTACGCTGTGCCAGACCAAAGCCCTCGACGTGCCCTGCTGATGCTGAAACCTCAAACCAACTGTGGCCACAGACCAGAGCATCTGTGCAGCCGCAGACAATGGGCTAAATGAGAAAGGTTCATTTGCAGCTCTGTGGCTTAGTTATTTCTCAAAAAAGGCAAGAAGACAACAACAGCTTAGGAAGTATTTTCAGCCACACATTGAATTGTACAGGCCGGACCGATGAGCTGATGGTGACCTAGATGCATGTTTAATGGGGAAGACCGTGCTGCTCCCACAGCTGAGACAAGCCGAGCATCGCTCAGCCTCGCACTTCCCATCGTCTCTCCGGCTGTCCCTACGTCCGTCCGTGCCCTGGAATTGTAACCTGCCGCATCGGAGAGGCTCTGGGTGCAACGCTGCACCTCTGAGCTACCCCGCGGTGCGCAGCACAGCCAGCACGGCCCGCGCCGGAGCTGGCCCTGCCCGGGTTTCGCCGCTGGGGCGGGTAGCACAAAAACCAACCTGACCTAGGAAGGATGCATTTGAAAGGTTCGGTTCGACAGCTCCATAAAAGCACCATCCCCAGGTCTTGGTCCCTCCATATCCTGCAAACTCCCCTAAATCTCCCCACGGACACCGCCCTTGCAACAGCGGCGAAGCCACCCTGCGGGAACACTGCCCG
>NW_009189971.1:1353-4362 GCF_000690835.1 Fulmarus glacialis
CAGCCTCCACTTGGGCTGCTCTGAGCTGGGAATGTATTTCCTTGAACCACCCCACCCTTTAGCCCGGCACTTCTGGACGCTGCCGGACCAATGCCGGTGCCCACGCTCGCAGCTTTCCGTGCACCACTGGGTGCCGGGAACGGGGAGGAGGCAGAGCCGGAGCAGCCCATCACAGACCGATCTGTGATGCTAAGCTGCCAAAGCACAGTTTGACACCAATAACTAAAATCCTTGGCCCCCTCCAACCCAGGCTCTCACCGCTGCGGCACCGGCACCGTGCACGGCACCTGCCCAGGGCATCCCCAGCCGTGCCGCCGCATCTGGCAGGGGTTTATATGAGACAGTCCATACGAGACAGTTGCTTGGGACAGGACGAACGGACCACGCGGCAGCGCAGCTCACCAGCGCCGTCTTCCCAAACCGGTCTTTGCTGTTGGCCCCGCAGTGGGGAAGCAGCGCTGGAGGGACCCGGCTGCCGCGGGGGACGGCACCGCCCTGTGCTGACCTGAGCATCCCCGCAGGCCACGTAACCCTACGGGAGTTGCTTCTGCACACGGAGCGGTCAGCAGCTCCTGAGTTTCTCGGTCTGTCCTCTCGGGAGGACAGGATCTCATAGGTAAAAGCCTCCCCTCCCCATCTGGCTGCGAGTTTGCGTGAGCAACCTCTGTGCATGCCAGCGCTGAGCCCCTTCCCCGCACACTCACCCACCGTTTGCAGGCACTGGCAGGGGGCTGTGGTACCATCCATGCCGAAAGGCACAGAGAAGAGCAGATTCCCCGGTAAGTTAAACCCACCAGGAGCAAAAACCAGCTGTGCCTACCGTACGGTGCTCAGCTGCGCCGGGGAAGGGACTCCGATCCCACCGCAGCAAGGGTGGATTTTGCAGCCTGGCCAAGCTCCGGGCCACGGACACCTCCGAGCATGACGCAGGACAGATTACCGAGGGACGTTCATCTTTGGTTTAACATCTCTCATAGCATCGCTTCTCATTTTAGCATGGGAGCCAGAGGTCACTTCCCATCGCCGCCTCAGCAGGGCAGGAAAAATCCCCAGCTGCATGAGACACTCTGGAAAACACCCCCCTGCTCTGAGCTCCGCTTGCCATTTCCCTCGTTTAAAGCGCTGCAGCCGTGCTGCAGGCAGCGGACGGAAGAGCTTTTCAGGGCTGCCAGGCACAGCCCCACTTCGGTGCTGCAACTCGGTCCTCCCAGCCTCTGGTCAGCTGTAATGGCCCCCCGACACCTCCTGCCAGCTCACAGCCCCCTGCAAACCCTGCCTGAGCTGCCAGGCTGTCCCTGGCCTCAGGGAAGGATGGAAGAGCACAGATTTCCCCAGAGCAGGCTGAAGAAGTGAGGATTTGATAAACGCCGGGATGCTCAGCATGAGACTTTGCAGGCAGCCTGCTGCAGCCAGACCTGGAGAGTATTTTTTTACTTATTGGGGACCTCAGGCAGCTTGATTCATAGGAAACAACCTGTGCTCAGCTCCCCAGCACACGGGGAAGGTTAGGGTTAGCAAATAATTGCAGAAGTAAGAACGTCACCTATTAATGCCCCAACAAAGCAAGGTGAAGCAGTGGTGCAGCATCTCCCCTCCCGAGGGCACAGCCTCCCTTCCACACGATGCAAAAACCCTGCCAGCATGGGAAAAATGGGGGTTTTGCAAGGAAATTACCCGAGAGGTCGGTGGCAGACTCCCCTTCATCCTTAGCACCAGCTCTGCTTTAGATTTAGTCCACTGCTTAGAAAGTGGCAGCTATGTTTTTCAGGGCCTGCCTGTAAGAGGCAAATTGAAAAATAAATAAACCCCAGCTCCCATGCAAAGAAAATCCCTGGATGGCCACAAAATCCCAGCACATTTGGTGTGTGCCGGTGCTGTGTGGTGCAGAATCCAGCCCTGACTGCCTACAACGTCCCAGTCCGAGCATCTCAACCAAGAGACAGGTCAGCTAGTGATGCCACACAAACACATGGCAAATTTTGGACTTGGACTCTGCCTTTGCTGGCCGGCATGGGCAGCAGCTGGGGGCTTAGCAGGAACGCACAGGGCCTGAACTTAGCATAGAAAAGCAGGTACGAAAAAAAGGAGGAAGACCAGCTGAGCTGCACTAGAGTGTCTCCGATCGGACTGGGAAAGCTGCGTATGGATTATTGGGAGCCAGGATGCTGATACAGGTGAAGATCTGCAAATTCCACCACTCCTTAACCTCATGTTCCTGAGTGCATTTGGAGTCCAGAGCAAGTGGCTTCTTGGCTAAGACCTCGACCCTTGCAAGCGGCAGCTGTACAGAGCCCAGCAGCAGCCTGACCTTCGCCTGCAGGTACCACCTCGCTTCTCACCCCTTATTCCTGGACATCCCGAGTCCTTGCCTTGCCGGTGCCTAGGAGCAGGAAGGAGAGCAGAGGGGGGTACTTACAAAGACACCCAGCAGAGAATTTAAGAGCAATATCCTTTTCCCGGGACAGGATTCGGGAGGATGCGGTTCCAGCATGAGGACGCCCTGGTCACTCCTGCAAAGCGCCAGGCCGGTGCTCCGCGAGGCGGCCGGATCCTCTCCCTCTGTCATGGCTGCGGTTAAGGAGTCGAAGGGGCAGAGGATCGTACGACGCGCATTTGCAGAGGAGGCACTACGAGGCTCTCAGGCAGCCAAGAACAAGCAGCACAGGCTGGCGAGCAGGGAGGGAGCCCGGGGGAGCGGGAACAGGCTGGGTGCCGCAGGGGCCGGTCCTGCTCCTCCAACTGTCTGGGAGAACAAACAGCACCGCCAAGCGCTGCCTGGCCGGGCTGCCTTCTGAACGATGCAGAGAATAAACAAACGAGCCGCCGCGGTTCCCCGGTCCCCAGTCTGAGCTGGGATGATGCCACCATCCCACGGGGCTCTCAGTGGGAGCAGGCGGGGAGCGGGCTCCTGCACGGCACCCGGCGAAGAGCCCGCATGGAAGGTGGCTGCGTGGGGACGGACGGGCCGATCCCCGGCGGCGGGGGGGTCCGGACCGGCTGCTCGCACGC
>NW_009189971.1:4420-4634 GCF_000690835.1 Fulmarus glacialis
GGGGTGGGGCCTGTCCCTGGGCTCACAGGTCACCGGGAGGGACACTCTGCAGAGATTCAATGACCATCCCTCACGGGTGAAGCTATTCAGGGCCCTGCCTACGCTTGGAGAATCTTTGGAAAAATTCCCGCTGTTGTTTTTACTGGAGGGAGTAACCCCAGGAGCTCCAGCAATGGTGCTGCTATTTCACTTGCTGGGTGACACAGCATTTAAA
>NW_009189971.1:4704-5006 GCF_000690835.1 Fulmarus glacialis
GGGGTGATGTTTGGCGGCTTTGGTATGAGGGGTTGGAGGGGAAGGGCGGGTAGAGACGGGGCCGCAGCCGCAGCGAGGCGAGGAGTCACAAGGCAGGACCCTGCTTTGCTCATCCTGACTCAGGAGCCAAATCCTGCTCTCAGCTACAACCCAGCCCGCGGCGGCAGAGGAAATCGCGGCATGGACGTGAACCCTTGCTTCCCCAATCCTGCCCTGTCCACCCTGGGCATCCACCCCGCACACCAGCCGCCCGCTCGACCCAAATCCCCCGGGGCAGGCGGCAAGGCGGCGTTTGCTGCGCC
>NW_009189971.1:5043-6395 GCF_000690835.1 Fulmarus glacialis
CGGGGAGCGGGAGCTGCTGGTGGGCTGGAAACAACAGCCATATGTCAACGAAGGCTGAGGAACACGATGTCTTTTGCTAGGGGGTGAATCAGTACGAGAGTCTGATATTCTTCTTCTCCTGAATTAATTAAGCGGCAATCTCGGGTATCTTTGTCTTCACAGCTATTATCTGCTTTTCCCAAACTGCTCCTTGAAGCACCATCCCAATGGGAGTGAGGGAATGAGCTCCCTCCGCCTCCCCGCGCTCACAGACTCTCATTCCCCGGCGACACACGAGGAAACGGGGGCAGAGAGGTGAGAGCCACCCTGGACACGAGTACTCTGCACCTCCGGTTTCGTGATGCCCGGTTTGCAGCGGAGGTCAGCAGTTCCCCCCCAAAACCCTTGGCACTTGTAGGGTCTCCGCACACCGGTGCTCCCCGGCTCACCCCCTTGGGACCCTGCCCGGATGCCGGGGGGAAGCCCGGCCGTGGGGCTGCAGGGAGGGCAGCTTTACACCACTGTTCCATCCACTCACTTTTGCAGCCACCGCTGGCCTATTTTAGCTCCTTCCTCTGGGATTTTAACACCCAAACTTGCCTGGAGTTTGGGTGGGAGGGGAGGATGTGCTTTGCCTCCATCAGCAAATCCTCCTAAAGAGATGCAAGAGACTTCACCCAACGCATGGAAATGTTGGCCCTGGTTCCCAGCTGGGGAAACTGAGGCAGGCAGTGAGGCGAAACCCCTGCCTCAGTTAGGCCTGTGGGGACAGCAACCAAAGCAGTGAGACTCGAAGGTCCTGCATCCCCTTAGCTCCTGCCAACTCCTCAGGGATCCTTAGGTGCTCAGCACCTCCAGAAAGCAGACTCAGGAGCTCAGCTTCAAACTTCTGGGTTTAGGATCGCTGGCCCCAGCGCCACAAAATTCCTATCGAAAGTGAGTTTTAGGGGCAGCAACGCGCTCACCAGCATCCCACCATCCGAGCCACCCCAGCGCGCCCGGCCGACCTCCTTGCTACTGCCACGTCCTCACCCGCTGCAGGAAGAAAGGATACTCAAGAAGCGCCATGGAGCAATCCCGGCTTCCTACCGGCAAGTCCCTGGCCCTGGCGCATCTCCCCTCCGAGCTGGAGCCAGGCTTAGGCTGCTCAGCACCCTGACAGGCCGTGCCGGCCCTCGGGGGTACTGGCTGGGCTGCGCAGAGTCCCCATCCCTGTCCCCATCCCAGTTGTCGACTGAGATCTGGGTAACTGGAGCCTTAGAAGGCAAGAAACCACGTCCCCGCCCTGAAACCGAAGGCGGTCAGATGCCGGTGGGGCCGGAGGGAGCCAGGGCTGAGCTGGACACGCTGCAGCCAGAAAGCAGATGCCTGAG
>NW_009189972.1:0-483 GCF_000690835.1 Fulmarus glacialis
TGAGAAAATCCAGGGAGTCCCAGCGGGGCTTTAGTACTTGAACAAAACTAACGGCGTGGAAAATGTCACCGCTGCAGCTGGGGGAGGTGGGCAGGGAGGACTTGTCTCCCATCTGCAGGAGGACCCTTGTTAGAGGGGGACCAGTGGCCTTTGGGACCGGGGAGGGCTCCTCTCCGAGCCCTGCAGACACGAGACCGCTGGGGTTCCCTGTCCCCAGGTCTCGCATGAGGCTGAGCGCGCGTCCCCCCGTGCACGCACGCGTGTGCACACGCATGGCCGCCCAGGCAGGGCGGGCAGGGCACAGCACCCAAAGAAACTCGCCCAAGCATGGGCAGCACGCCTGACCGGCTGATCAGGATTGCCGCTTGCTAGTGGACTATATATAGAAGTGTGTGTGCATGTATAGATACGTATCCATACATATATGTGTGTGTGCATATGAATACCCCTCTATACACCCAATATGGATGACTCCAGTAGCAG
>NW_009189972.1:880-1080 GCF_000690835.1 Fulmarus glacialis
CTGCGTGCCCCCACGTGCCCAGGCCAGGGGGGAGCTGAGCAGGGCGCTGTGGACCCGGGGAGGGATGGGTGCTGCCGCCCCTGCGCCACGCGCTGTTTACTGTTTGGGCTACAAGGCGGCTTTGTTCTTCTCCTCAGGACACTCTGAATAACAACTCTCTGGGGAAAAAGCACAGTTGGCAGGAGCGGGTGTCCCGGTCG
>NW_009189973.1:0-246 GCF_000690835.1 Fulmarus glacialis
GGGCGGTGCAACGTGCAGCACGGGAACCTGGGCGGCGAGACCAGCCGGTACCTCTCGGACCTCTTCACCACGCTGGTGGACCTCAAGTGGCGCTTCAGCCTCCTCGTCTTCATCCTCGCCTACGCCGTCACCTGGCTCTTCTTCGGCCTCATCTGGTGGTTCATCGCCTACTGCCGGGGGGACCTGGACCACCTGGAGGACCACGCCTGGACGCCCTGCGTCAACAACCTCAACGGCTTCGTCTCC
>NW_009189973.1:418-1507 GCF_000690835.1 Fulmarus glacialis
CATTGTGCTCCTGCTGCTCCAGGCCATCCTGGGCTCCATGGTCAACGCCTTCATGGTGGGCTGCATGTTCGTGAAGATCTCCCAGCCCAACAAACGAGCCGAGACCTTGGTCTTCTCCTCCCACGCCGTGGTCTCCTTGCGGGACGACCGCCTCTGCCTGATGTTTCGCGTGGGTGACCTGCGGGACTCACACATCGTGGAGGCCTCCATCCGCGCCAAGCTCATCAAGTCCAAGCAGACGCAGGAGGGCGAGTTCATCCCCCTGGACCAGACCGACCTGAGCGTGGGCTTCGAGACCGGCGACGACCGCCTCTTCCTCGTCTCGCCCCTCATCATCAGCCACGAGATCGACGAGCGCAGCCCCTTCTGGGACGTCTCGCGGCACCAGCTGGAGAAGGACGATTTCGAGATCGTCGTCATCCTCGAGGGGATGGTGGAGGCCACAGGTAACAGGGATGCTGGCGGTGGCTGGGGGGTGGGATGCGCTTGGGGACACATCATCTCCATGGGGACACCTCATGGGGACACTTCACCTCCGTGGGGACACCTCCGTGGGGACGCCTCTGTGGGAACACCTCCATGGGGACACCTCATCTCCATGGGAATACCTCATCTCTGTGGGGACACCTCATCTCCATGGGAATACCTCCATGGGGACACCTCCATGGGGTTACCTCATCTCCATGGGAATACCTCGTCTCTGTGGGGACACCTATCTCCTTAGGAATATCTCCTTGGGGACACCTCATGGGGACACTTCACCTCCATGGGGATACCTCAATGGGGACATCTCACCTGCGTGGGGACATCTTGCCCCCGTGGCCCACAATGTGTTCCTGCCTGGTCCTGGCTGGGAGGTGACCCCAAATCCACCCCCAAGCTCAGCCTGGATGTAGGTCCCCCCACCCAGAATAACCCCATCGCAGGACTGGGGGGGGGGGGGGAAGCTTTCCCCTGTCCCCCGTTTCCCCCCACGGGAAGCCTTTGCCTGGCCTGGCCCCATGAGAAGCTTGGGGAGGGGACCCCGATGACAGTGACAGCCCCTGACGTCCCAGCCTGTCCCCTGTTCACGGGGGGGTCCCATGCACT
>NW_009189973.1:1632-1950 GCF_000690835.1 Fulmarus glacialis
TGCCCCTCGCACTGGGTCCTGTACAGACACCCCCCAGCCAGGACCAGGGGACCCCATGCGCTGGGTGCTGCAGATATCGGGGTGCTCCATGCACCAGGTGCAGCACAGATTGGGGTCCTCCATGCACTGGGTGCTTCACATGTTGGGGTGCTCTCTGCAGCGGGTGCAGCACATATCGGGGTGCCTCATTCACTGGGTGCGGCACAGGCCCCTCAGCCAGGACCAGGGTGCCCCGTGCACTGGGTGCTGCCCAGAATTGGGGTCCTCCATGCACTGGGTGCTGCAGATATTGGGGCACCCCATGCAGGGGGTGCAGCG
>NW_009189974.1:0-2765 GCF_000690835.1 Fulmarus glacialis
CCCTGCCCCGCCCCTATTTCTCTAATTGAAAAGTCGGGGCCCTCCACAGCAAATGTTAATTGAAGCGTTACTTTGGGTTCGTTAACCCTCTTGTGTGCAGCTACTGTACGTGATTTATAGCAAAATGGGGGGAGTCGGGGAAGGGAATTTTCCTTCTCTGTGTGAAAGTTTGGGGTTTTGGTTACAGACAAGGGGACAGCAGTGTCCATCACGACCGGATTCAGTGCGGAGGGACAAGAGCCCACCCCCCTTACCCCAACCGCGATCACCGCTCGGGGCGATTTATGTTCCTCTGGCGTCTATCAGCGCAGCTTGTACACCCCAGGGAGCACAGAGGGGTGGCAGATCCCGTCACCCCCCTCAGGGTCACGTAATGATCCGAGACAAACACACTTTTCATCCTATTTTATTACTTTACATCCCATTTTCTATCCCAGCTCAAGCCAAGCGCAGAAATCAGCTGCAGCATTTTCACCTCCCCGTTCTCGCGTCCTGGCGTGATATGGTCACAAACTGATTCTGCGGATGATCCCACAATCACTTGTGTTCACACAAAGCCCCCTACGAGCTCTCTGAAAGCCCACCCTGCTCTGTCGGTCCCTGAGCCAGCTGGCAGCATCGCCCAAATTCTGCAGCATCGCCCAAATTCTGCAGCCTCTGAGAAGCCACAAAACATCTTTTTTTTCCCCCCACAATGTTTTTATAAGCTGGGTAAGGGACCGCAGGCTCAGTAAACCATGACGCAAACCCCGAGAGTCCAGCTCGTAACAGAAGAGCTCGAAACTGCATCTCCCAGCTGAGCACCGTGCCCTTTGCGAGGACTCCTCGTCTCCCACCCCGAAAACCTCCGGAACGGGATGTGAGCCCTGATCAGCTGGACTGTCACCTTTTAAGACCTGGCTCCATGCCCCAGTCGAAGCACCCTGCTCACTCAAGCTCCCTCCCCTTCCCCAAAATCAACCACCCAAGTAGCGAGGTGAGAAAACCTCTTTGCGAGAGGCAGCTTTAATGCCAAAAGCTCCCCTCGGCCATGGAAAATTAACTGTTGTATAAGGGAACCACCCTGGCGATGGCCTGCCTGCAGATTGGGCACCTTTTGGGCTCAGGGAGAGCCTGGTAGCACTCGTTGCAAGAGCAAACATGCCCGCACTCCAGGAAGACGCAGGATTTGGTGTTGCTCAAGCAGATGACGCAGGCGTGTTTGAGCGTCTCTCCGCCCTCCACGTTCATTTCGCGCATCAGGCGCTCCTGGGCCTGCCGGAATTCATCCTGCATTTGCTTGAGGTGCCGCTGCTCTCGGTGATGCTGGTATTGCTTCCGTAGGATGAAGAACAGGACAGCGCAGGTGGCAAAACCGAAAACGACGGTCAGGATTTTCCAGAACCGGACGTTTGATTCTTGTTTCTGCAGCAAGGAGTCGAAATCCACGCTGCTCAGGTAGTAGGGCATGCCCTGCTTTGGGGGCTGCAGCTTGATCATGGTGTTATCCAGGACCAGCTCTCCCACCCCTGTCAGCGCCGTGCCCACCTTCAGCATCTGCTCCGTCTCCTGAATGCCCTTCGGGCGCTCTCCACTGATGTAGTGGCCGATGACGTCGGTGAAGGACTGGACAGAGGGATGAAATTTCTCGTACACCGTCTCCAGGCTGAGCTCAGCGGCATCCAGCGGCTTCATCACCCTGACGGTGACGCCAGCACCTTCCTCCTGCGGGACCAGGTCGAAGGGGGTGGTGTTGGTTCTCTGGTGGATGATCTTCTCGTAGTCGTTCCTGGGAAAGGAGACGGGGATAAAGCAAACGCGAGCATTAGCGCTTCCCCTGAGGCTGGCAGGGAAACACCGCGTGGGCTGACCTGTCATTTTTGGGTACTGCCAGCTGTCACCTGCCCTGAGCAAAGTTTATCTGGGTGGGACTCACTGGAGAGCGGCGATTCTCCCCTCGTGGCAACATCCGGGTGTGCCCGAGGCCCTCCGCCTTCACCTCAACTCTTCCACAGTCCCCGCAGAAGTGGGCTTCCACCATCACCGGGAGAGCGCTTCGGCCCACCTAATTCCCCCTCATCTCCCTGTGGCTGCCAGAAACTGCCCTGTGAGGAGAAGCGCTGCCTGTCACAGAAGCGCAAATTCGATAAGCGTTATCCAATTAGCCAAGGCTTGACGAGCATTGCTATGCTCTCGTTTCAGCAGCTCTCGTGGGCCAGGCTGCTCTCGGGACCGTCCTCGGGTCCCCTGGGTGTGGGCATCGCCCAAATCCAACTGAATTTCTGTTTTGAAGGTGTTGTTTTGCTCGAGAAATACTGTCCTGTGGCCACCTCCATAACAACAACATGGGACTGCTGATAAATGCTCTGCCCACGCTGGGTTACTCTGTGTGCTCATCGTTTACAGCCCCTCTATGAAGTCTGCAAGGGTACAGCCCTGAAAACAGCCAAACGTGCCCTGTTTCAGCAGCTGTAACGGGGCCACTGTGGGGTCCAGGTCTGGGGCACTTGGGTCACTTTGGCCACACCTGAAGTCATTTCAGCGTGTCAGGCCCCCTGAGGGCACCTCAGCCGGAGGTTCGCGGGCGCCGGGCACGTACCAGAGATGGGTTGTTCGGTTCCACACCATCTTATGCTCCTGCAGCGTCAGCCTCTGAACGACGCCCTTGCAGTTCTCCACAAACTGGCTGCTAAGGGTCTCCTTAACGGACCGCACCACGCCTGAAAGACAAATCCGAAGCACGTGTGTGAGGTGCTCGTTAATTTTCTGCTCCATTTCTTATTGCG
>NW_009189975.1:0-466 GCF_000690835.1 Fulmarus glacialis
GCAGTCCCGCCCCCGCCGCTCGCCCCCGGCCCAGCCTCCACAAAGGCTTGCACCCCGCCTCATAACGCTGAAAAACCGGCAAAAATCCCAAATTTTAATCCCTCTTCCAATGTATGCATTGCTGGGAGCGGTGCCTTTATCCATAGCCTGGTTGTACCAATAATTTCTTGTGTTGTGCCCATGGAGGAGCCTTTCCATCGGTGCCCGCGCCCCTGATCCCCGGCTGTTTCGGGGTGGCACGGGGGCTGGAGGGGGGACAGCATCCCATCACCTTGCTGGGAGCAGCGCTCGCCGGAGCAGCCTGGATGCACCAGCTTCGATCCGATTGCTCAATCCCAAATCCATTTAGCAAATTCTCTCCCATTACTGCTGCATTATGTCGGAGACCCCAGGCACCTCCCGCTCATACCTTTCGGCTCCAGGAAAAAAAAAAAAAGAAGGCGGCGGCCTTCCCACCCCAGCCTTT
>NW_009189975.1:530-1503 GCF_000690835.1 Fulmarus glacialis
TAAGCCATCTGGCTTTAAAAATAACAGGTCGTTAAACCTCAATTCTGCTTATTAAATAGCTGGGAGGGAGGAGGTGGAGGGGCCCTGTGCTGGCCAAAGGCCCAGCTCTTTCCCCACCAGCGGCTGCCCAAACCCCACCTTCAACCCAATCCCTCTGCCTGCGATTCAGGCTGCAAAGCGGGAAGAAAATTAGCAATAAAAAACCAACCATAAAAATACAGAAAAGCTATTTTTTTTTTTCCTCCAGCTGTTTTAATTCCTCCAATCCACTGAGCTTTATTGCTTCCTTTTCCTCGGCCGCGGCGGCTGCTTTATGCCCAGCCTAATAGAAACCCGTAATGGGGTGTGCGGAGGCGGGTACCACGGCACAGCTTACGTGCGATGAAGGATGCGAGGTCCAAAATTGATGGACCAAATTGCTCCTTCAGACCTGCACAGGGTCCGGCCCTGGCATCACTACGTGGTCCGTGCGATGCGTTTGCACCCCCAGCTTTGCTGTTTGCTTGCCCCGGTGCCCCAAGCAGCCCCAAATCCAGCTCGCTGTACCCTCACAAGAGCATCCCTGTGTCGGTAAAGCGAGGGAAGGTGAGAAGTGGTTTTAAGGATGCTTCCAGTGGGACAATGGGAGCTGGGGAGGACAGAAAGGGTTTGCACAAGCCCTGGGCACACCCTGCCCTGCCCTTTTACTGGCTAAAAACAAAACGCTAGAAATTGTTGCGGTGCTGGTAGGTTTTTTTTCCCCCGACTTTTGACAGCCATTTTCTTTCTTTTTTGCTTTTTGCTTTCCCTAAAGCGCAAATTATTTTCGCTCCGCTTGCATTGCAACGCAGGGGATTTGCTTGGAAAGCCCTGGCAAGCCCATCTCCTGACAGCCCCGGGAATCAGGGCTGACACCCTACTAATGGAGCGTGTGTGCGGGAGGGAGCCGGGACATGACAGCCCCCCCGGCAGCGGGGTCCGGGGGGTCTGGGGT
>NW_009189976.1:0-1093 GCF_000690835.1 Fulmarus glacialis
GCAGAGGTTCTGGTGTCTGTGATGGGTGCCATGTTGTTGATGGCCATAGTGTATCTGGTGGTTTTTGGAGACCAGCTGGTGGGTGTGGGGGGGGATGTTGTGTTTTCAAAAGCGCTCGCAGAGAGTCGAGGGGTTGCTGTGAAGGAGTTGAGGGTGGGGCGTGTGTTAGTGGTTGCTGCAGGACAGGGTTCCTCGGGGCTGGGGAGAGGGAGAACTTCCTCCTCCTCTTTCTCCCTTTGGATCCACTGCTGCCATGGGTGCTGTGTATCCCCGAGGTTCGGGCGGTGACCCCAGTCCCATCCCACCAGCAGTTCCCACCCCAAAGCACCCCTTGGATGTCCTCCACCCCAGCCCGAGAAGCCCTTAACAGAGCAAGTTTCATTTACTGCTGATCCTCGTGCGCTTGGACTTTATCCAGGGTTTTTCCTTTGCCCTGGCACCTCCCAGACTTTTCCCTTTCCAAGGTTTCACATGGTTGGGACAGGACGCGCGGTGCAAGGAACCCCACGTCACCGATAGCGGGGTGCGGGCTGGTGCCCAGGATGCGGCGCACGGGCCCGGGAGCACGTGCCGGGGTGGGGGTGAAGGATGGCGACAGCCTTGAGCCGTCATCGCTCGATCGAGCATGGGTCATCCTGGCACGGGGAGGAGGGCAATGGGGAGACCCTCTCCCCACCATGGTGACGGTGTCCTTCAAGTCAAGTTTTTTCTCTGGAAAATTTGCCCTGGAAAATTCCCCAGCTTGTTCGAGCTGGGTTTAGCTCACCGTGCTGTTTCAAAAAACCCTATTTTTCCAGCCCGTTTGCTCTTAATTGACATTCTCCACCCGTCTGGGGACACCAGCCCATGGTGGGGGCTGGCTTGCACCCCTGACCCATCCCCGTGGACCCCAATGGCTGGGGGGGGATGGGAGCTTGGAAAGAGGCGGGCGGACCACCCCAGCCGCTCTGCTTGGCCGGGGCGGGGGTGGAATGCGGGCAGGGGGTAGATTGGCATCGGCGGACGCCGGCTGCGGTGCAGCGGCTGGAGGAGGGGAGGATGGGGGTGGATAACCAGTAAAAAGCTGGAAAAGGAGTGGGGTGGGAGGGCGGTG
>NW_009189977.1:0-13320 GCF_000690835.1 Fulmarus glacialis
GAAGGCAGCGGCCTAGGCCCTGGTCGTGTTTTCCCCACTGTGGATCACGAGTAATAGCCACAGGAGCCGGGGTGGGATGGCACGCTTTGCTCCATCAGTCAGCAGGAGAGCTTGTGGAGGCAGGGAGGGAAGTTAAACTGTTTTCTGCTTCTTTGTGGCCTCTTCCCACCCCAAGAGAAACTTCGAGGTCTGTGCCAAGGGCTGCGTGCTGCAGAGTCTCTCCACAGTTGAGGGCCTGTACATATCTGAGGTTTTAAAAACTGTGGTTCTACATTAATTAGGTTTTTCTAATCAGCTGTAAATGTCACCTCTTCATATTTAATGTCTCCATCTCTGTCATGCCTGAGTGCCTTGGACACACATTGATAAATTCCCATTTTCTCTCCTGTCTGCATGTAAACTGGGAGTTGCAGTGGACACCCTTGTGGAGAATTTCACTCCTTGCCTCCTGCCTGCCAAAGAGAGTGCCCTTCCCTCTCTGATCACCCTTTCCTTACACCAGAGTCTCCTTGCCACAGGCACAGCAAATACTTGCCGAGCTGGGAAGAAAATTGTTTTGTTCAATTACTGAGTTGACTCTAATACAATGTGTCTTAAACTCATGGTGTTTGGTTAAAGCTACAGTACATCGTCACCATTTACCACCAGGGAAGTAACTAAAGGAAAGGCCAACCCCCTCTCTGTTTGTTCTTTTTATTCCTTCCTTTTTCCCCCCTTTCCTTCCTCTGCCAAATCACAATCACTTTTTAGAAAAGCAGAAACCAGCAGGAAATGGTTAAAGAATCGAACCCTTCACTGTTGTTCAGGTCCCTTGATCATTATTATTTAAAGGACACCTTTCATTAGCTATTATGTCTGAGAAGACAGTTAAGGAGTTTGACCTCTGAACTGTGACCAGGGCTTAAGAAGTAAGTTCTTCTCAGTTCCTTCATTGTTTCTGTTCTAAGCACATGAGTTCAAGAGCTAGAAGTCCTCTGCTGTCAAGGCTGCTAGTGTTCGGGTGTTGCCATTGTACTGGCATCGTGGCAGACGAAACAAATGGACAGTCCATTTTACTGCCACATTCATCTCCTGCCATCAGTCATCTGCTTTCCTTGTGTTTCCTTTTCCTCCAGCCTGTTCCCATCCCAGGAGGGCCCGACAGTTTAGTTGTCATTCTCCGTAAAGGAAGAATGACAAAAGACCCCCTGATACACTGAAAGTGACAGACGTATTTAACAGTGCTCAAATAGTCGCTTTCAAGATCCCCTGGATCTCGCTCTTGATGGATAGGCATTTTTCCCATTTTACAGATGGGCATACTGTGACTATGATGTTTATTCCAAGATTTCTAACCTCTTAATTTTGAAACTTCCAACCTGTGTAGGCAAGAGATGCATCTTTGTGTGTAGTAATTGCGACTGAAGTTAGGGGGTAAATTATGGAGTAACCAAAGTCTTGCTTTAAGATGCTGAGCCTCTGCATTCCCAACACTTTCATGTGAAACTGAAATTTTCAGTTTTTTGTCCCTGAAAATCAGCCCTATTCCTGTATTTCATTCTCCATAGACAATATAAATAAAAATTACTGAACATTTGTGAAAACTATAGGTGTTCATAAGTTCTGTAAGATCAGTCAGCAAATTAGTGACAAAACAATTATTTAAATAGAAAGGGGTATCGATTTTTAAGTTTGTTCTTGTTGGTGTGTTTTATTAAGTCAATCCTCTGGTGACAAGAGCCTATTTCTCTTCAAAATAAACAGAAAACAACTTTTTTTTTTTGAGTTGCAGGTTAGACAAAAAGACCTTTTTCTTTCCAATAGTCCTAGTTTCTGCTAACCACCGTTTTAAGGAGACTTGTGATAACACTTCTTTAGACAGCATGTCACAAAAAAGTGGTTTAGAAAATAGGCATGCCTCACAGAGGCAGGGTATGGAGCCAAGTTTCATTACCTGCTACTGCCAGGCAGCAGTAAAGTAAAGTAAAGACAGCAGGTACATATTGGGATCTACATTAGTTACATTCAGTAATCTTTTTAAAATAGCTCTGGTTCTTCTCAGTGCAATCTCTTCAGTCCTCCTTTCTTAGAACTAAACTTCAATTCTTGTGTTTTTTTCTAAAAGACTGGAAGACTGAGGAATTTTGCTGATTCAGTGAAGTCTTTCACTGACCTTATTTGTATGTTTGAAGTACTAACATTTCGTCTCAAAAAATTCCAACGCAGACAATTGGTATCATTAGCAGCAACTCAGCAACTTTGGTTCAAATCTTATCTTTTGAAGGCTCTGAAATGCCTTCTTTCGCCCTTAATTTCTGTAAAATTTCAGATTTGTTGATCTCTCTGCACTAAGAGAGCTCTCTGTACAGTTGTATACTTGTTTATGGATGGAGAAGTATGACTATTAAAAAAGATACTGAGAAAACATGGATTTTGCTAGATCTACAATTAAATCTACTTATTCTGGTGTCATTCTAAAGATTGCATTTTTACAGATCAAATGCTGGAGTAAAGAGCCATTGTTCACCTGCATATAAAATTGCTTTTCTCTGTGCAGAATCTGCAGGGCGATGTTTGGAATTTGTGCAAATATTTAGCCTGGTGGCACTGTGATTCAGAAGGGGGTCAGACAGTCTGCTGGAATATTCAGCTGCAACATAATAGCAGTTCTTAAAATACTCCAGCTTAAAATGCCACCCAGAGAAGACTTACTTAGTCTTTTCTCAGTTGTCTGTTGAGTCAGCCACTTGAAAAAGGGCAATAAACACGAAGAAATTCAGGAATAAGGATGGCAGCCTTCGATAACTCTCTCAGTTTTCATGAACTCTCTAGTTCAGAAAAAATGAAAAATTATAAAATACATGAGCAAAGCATTTGAGGTTTTTGCAATATATTTAGGTTTCTCTCCTGAAGAATCTGGAAAAGGCTTAGGAAAGGAGTAAAGTCAAATGAGAATGTTAAATCTGTTCAGAAATTACTGTTTGCATATTTTTATGTATTTTGTGCAGAGTTTTGCAGGGAGCTTTGCTGTTTCCTGTGTCCATATTCTACTTCAATTTCATGCTGACCCAGACCTAGTGATGTATGGAGCAGCCTAGGAACAGTTGCAATGGTATTATGCACAGGCATTTTGATATCCATCAAAATGAAGGATACTGTGGTTTCTCCCTACTTCTCAGGGAGTACCCTCCTGTCCACAAAGTGCCCCATCAGTTGGGTGGTCAGAATAGCTGGTACAGAATCTGTTCAGACACACAGCTCCAAAATACCTCCCTTGCATTGCTACCCTAAAGATGCTTGTTAACTCCTCTTACTTCAGTGTGATAGCTCTCACGTTTATTTTTGTTCTCTTCTACCCTTAGCAGACTTTGGGAGTGTTAAAATAAACATTATTTGCCTAGTCGTGTGGCCCTTCTCCATTTGGCAAACACCAGTCTGTTTACTGTCCTTTTAATGGTTTCATTGCTGTCCTTAGTATTTTACTTTCTCAGAGTGGTGAGAGTTAAGGCTTACGGCAGAGTTACTTCTGCAAAGTCAGCGGGGGTGGCACACAGGATTGTTTTCTCATTACCTCTGGGGGAGGGGAAATGGTTGGCCTTTAAGATATGTGTGGATCCATGGCTTTCACAGCCAGCTTGGAAATACAACCCATGCCAGCTTGCCTTCTGATTCCAAATTTCTTCAAGGATTAATGGGACTGCGGCAAAACACAGCTTCTCCTTCTGTACTGAGCAGTCCTCATCATCTTTCTTGGATCTGGGGAAACTCAGTCCAAGCAGACACTTAAAGGAAACATGGGAAAACCTGGCAAATACTTGAGAGAGAGTGACACTGTGACAGCCAACAGGAAGCAGGATGTCACAAATACAGGAGCTTAGGCAACTATATTGAACATGACAATGAGACATATCCATAAGGGTCACATCTGAGGTGATTTCCTTTATTTAAAAAAAGTTCTTATTAAAGCCAATAGACATTTTTGCTTAAATCAAAACAATAGTGAAGGGTCAACCTCAGGATTCAGCCCATTGAATATTTTTTGCATAATGTCCAGCAACATGCAAAGCCAATTTCCTTAAATAACTGGGTGTCATTAGCGCATGGAGGCTTTACCATCAGTCTTTCCTTTTATTTGATATGAACCATCATGAACTCATTTGGTATTAATGGAAACCCCCTGGGTTCACATGCTGTCATTTAGCATTAATTAATATATCATTGTTTAAATTGTGTTACTCCCCATCCAATAGCTGGGAAGCTCTCAGAAAGTTCTCAAAGGGATCGGTTTATTTTCTTCGGCTTCATGGTTGCAGCCCATACTTGTCATGCACATATGTACTGAATGACGAAAGGATTCCAGGTGCTTAGCCATCCAAAGAGCACAGCTTAATCACACAGCAGCACAGTTGTGTGCGTATGTTTGAGAAGCGGAGAAAATCTGTACCAAAAGTTTTCTTCAAGGGGTGTGGGTCCTTACAATTCCTGTTGTAACTGTAGAGCAGGATAGGTCCTCAGCCCTTCTCAGGGCTTAGCGTTCTCTCTGTAGGCAGTGATTTTTCAGACTCGCCACCTCCTAGAAAGCTACGTTTACAGCATTCCTCTAGCTCAAGCTGGGAACCATTGGGGGCAAATTGCAGTTCAAATATCTGACAGAGCTTCTGACAGCAAAAGCTCTTGTGAGCCTCAGGATGGTTCTTAAAGTCAATTCAATAGTTAGATGAGATTTCATTAAAATAAAAAATTGGAGATGTCTGCAAATATTTGAGTAGGAAACAGTTAGTATTGTGTGCATTGTACCATCACACTGATGACACGCATTGTTTAATCTGTCATAATTACCATTGTAAAGTATGTTTTTTCAGAGGTTTACAGTACAGCTGTTTTGTTCACTGCACATTTTCAACCTCTAAGCTGTTTCTCTTTTTCCCTTTAAAAACAAATTAAAATCAATTTGACTGCTTTGAGAGGTCTGCTTTAGAGAAAGCAAACCAAAAAGAGCCAGGGATGTTGTTATGCAGAGCTGCAGAGCTGGACCAGATCTTCCTCTCTGGTTGTGCATGAGGCTGAGTGATAGTCAAGTGCCTGTGCCTGGTAGGAAGGGAGCAAAAATATTCCATCCCACTTGGTAAACAGGAGGTATGAAGCTGCTTGTGGACATCACAAAAGGAGAATCTTTGTTTTTCATGTCCCTTCTTGTTTTCCAAGGAGACATGGTGGCGATCCCATAGTTCAGTTAAGGTGGACTGTGAGAGAAATGGCTGTCTAATGAACGTTTGTCCCTGGCTTGCCTGGCAGTGAGATTTCCACTCTAAAGATGAGGTCCTTTTCTTGGCTAACAGCTTTGTTCCAGGGATCTCAACAGCAATGTACTTCCTACTCGCTTCATCCCTTCAAGCTTCTGTCCTTACTCTTACTCTGCCAGATGGCAAGTATGGAGTACTTCCCACTGGTGTACAGCTAATGTCCATAACTTGCTGATTCTTACTTACCATGGTGGTGGTTGTGATGTGAAACTTAAATGTATGGACAGGGCATAATCATGGCCTGTTACATTGCTTTATTGATTAGAAGGAAAGAATAAGGTGTGGTTTAGGATGAGAAAAGTGGGAATCTGGAGATCTAGCTTCAGCTCTCTCTTTTGCCATAGGTTTCCTTGGGAAGATCTAATTTTTCTGTGCCTGAGTTCCTCTCATAAGACATGACCAGTGTTTCATAGAGATGCTGAGTGGGTAAGTACCCCCTGGAAAGGAACAAATCTCTGGGATGCACAGAGCTCACAGCATCCCTGCCAGCCCTGCAGGCCCCTGCCCTGGGGAGTGATGGCAAGTAGCTATCATGGGGATTGTTTTGCTTGCCCCTGAAATGCAGTACCACAGCTCAGTGGTGAGGCCACCGGCCCTTCACAAGCAGTGAAGAGCGGCTGGAAGCGAGCAATTCCTTATTGCAAGACCCGACCAACTCCTTCCCGTGTTTCAGGAGTGGGCACTGCAGCACAAGGGGAGACGCTCTGAGAGGCTGGTGCATCTGCGTAGCTCGCCGTGTTGCCATGCAGCGCTCTTAGGCACTGAAAATGTGGCAGCATGCCTGAGCTAATTATCTCCGCAGCTTTTGAGAGGGCTAGTCCAGGCACGGCACTGTGCTGACACAGCTGTCCTGCTGCCGGTTCCTCGGCTGGCCCCGTCAGGGGGATCCCAGGGCTGCTCTCCATTGCAGAGAGTAGCTATGCCTGTAGGAACTTTTCACAGGTAGTTGCAATGCTGGAAAAGTATTTAATTCACTGCTATGCAAATAGCCCTGTGGGCTACAGCTAGGGAGGAAAATAAGCTTGTTTCTCTTGTGCTACACCGTGTAGTCTGCGTGGGCAGAAAGACAGAGCGCTGTCTGTTGTAAGCCCCTGACACAAGGTCAGACGAGAGCTGTGCCAGTGCAGAGGCCTGGCCGGCCAAACTCCCCGCTCGTCTAACTCCACTGACCTTCTCTGAACTAATTCAGGGATGTCTTTGGCCCGGTAAGTTCAGCTAAAGCAGCTGTGATTGCCCTACACAAAGTTGCCTGGGTTTGCTGGTATATATTTTAAGCTTATTGCTATTTCAGTGCAGTTTCATACATTTCCTATTTGAACAGTTCCTGTCAGAAGCATGTATTGTTTGGGAAGACGTGGCATTAATTACTGTGTGAATTATTTGTTGTGTGGGTACCGTGGAAGAAATAGATGGGAACTATTCCAAATGGTCTTTAATAAGTTCAGTCATCCAAGGTCCTGATCTCCATCTCATAAATAATAAACTGTCCTCAATATGCTAATTCAAATTTGCCTTTAAATTGCTTATTTTAATTTTGCAGAGGAAATAATCAAGAAGTTCTGAAAAATGCAAGCCTGCCCTGTTTCTGTGGCAGGGAACTCAGAGGTTGCAGTGTCTCATCCTCTTCCCCACGTTAAGTCCTGAGAGTGAGCATGTGAATAGGCTGGTAATGGTTTCATGTTGTGAAGAGTGAAATTTAAAACGTAATGAATGAAAATATATATGAAATCTTTGCTCCATAAAGGAAGGGTCCTTAATATAACCTTACGCAGTGAGCTCTTTGCCATCTCCTTTTGATGGGATCTCCAGTCTCAATTTCCTCTGCTGATCATTTGCTGGTCAGGCCAATGGAGGCCAGAAGTGCTGCTCTGACAATAGACCTAGCCTCTGGCAAGGTAATAGTGTGTGCTCAGCAGTGACCCATCTGCTTCATCAAATGCAACATCAACAGTCTTTTAGACAAGTTTCATCTAGTCTTGCAGTAGCGGGTGATGATTTTTCAAAAAGCCTTCTCATATTTGCAGACATTTGTACGAGGCATGAATGTACTGGTAACTGGACTAATGATTTACCACTCTGCTAACTATAAATAGAAATATTTCTGCTCCAGGCAGGCAAATCATTACACTCAGAGAGTTTGGTACCGGTATAACAGTTAACCATGAGATTATTCTGTTCTGAAAACATCCTTTTCATTCTTTTTTTTTCCTCCTCTCCGCATTTTATCTTCAGTAAACACATATCATGATTTTACATGAACCTGTGGTCTCTGGGCTGTCTGTAAGTCCAGACTAAACAGTAACACATAGCATAGCAAAAATACTGCAAGAAAAGTAAAAGAAGTGTATTTTGAACGTGTATTAGCTGGTCACACATCATTCAGATTTGTTAAGATTCGGTACCGGATAAATAGACAGGAGTAGAAGGTTTGGATGGTCCTGCAGGCACATCTTACTGGAAACACAGTCGCAGAAATTTCATTTCAAGAGACAAACCAGTGAAAAAACCCAAACAGGTTATTCTATTTCCAGCCCTGGAAGGAATGGCAGCTTTTTGACATTAATATCCTCAGTCAGGCATTGCAAATATTAGTTCTCAGTTCCTTCAAGGGATAAAAAGAGATAAAAATAGAAGCCACTCTGAAACCTCCCAGAGGCTGACAAATGCATTCATTCATTTCTTTATAATGACATCTTTCATGAAGGCCTTAACACTGGAAATTCTCAGAGGAGAATTCTTTCCCCCCAATACTTTCTCACTTCTGTTGAAAGCTATCTGTATCATTGCGAGCAGGCAGGGGGTAAAATACTTTCTGAAAACTCAGCTGTGCTTTTGTACGCTGATCTTAAACAGGAAAAAGGCTCATTCTCCTGGATGCACCGAGCATGTGGTGCTGCGACCTGGAATGGCATGGGAGTATCTGGCTGTGATGGGACAGCCCACGTGAGAGGGGACAGCTGCGTGCAGTTCTCAGCAAGGGGTGAGCAAAGTGCAACCCCTGCACCTCAAATCTGTGTGTGAGAAACACTTGCTGTACAAAACAGATGTCAAATTTGCAGCAGCTTTCATTTCACTCTCTACTCCTCTCATTCGTATGTCTTCCCAGTTTGTTCATCTCTACTCTAAGGCCTGCATTCATCCTGCTTAGAGGAGGCAACCTAGTCACATTTCCCCTCTGCTGCAGGGAGGGAGAGAGGCTCTTCCAGAGCTGTCAGATCTTCAGATTAACAGCCTACATCTCTGAGGAGGATTGTCTGTTGTTTGTACAGGAGCCAAGGCTTGTTTAGCTGGCTTGGTTAAATGTCTACAATTGAGTGGGGTGATCTTGATCTCTACACTTCAATCTTTGGTAAGGTTGGCAGGCAAACAGAGCAGGCAGTCACTTTATTTTTCTTACACTAATTTTAAGAGTCTTTTTCACAACCAGAGTTTAAAGCAAAGCCCAGCGCATTGCTTACATTGACACTGGGAGTTAAAGCTGGAGTCTGAAATGGTATCATTATTGCAGGTGGAACTCGTCTGACCAAATGCAGACTGAACACAGAGATGAATAGAGATGAACCCCGAAAGACTCTCTTTCACTCCGCACACTATAAATGAACCTAGAGCCAATAGCTCAGGGGTAGTCATGTACATCTAGAGATATGTAGGTAAATTGCATCCACAACGCCTGCAGAGCTCCCTCCATGGCAGTCATTCCAGAGCAAGGGATCGGCCACACAGGTGAACTAAAGATGTAGGACTGAAGGGCACCACCTGAGTCATCGAGTCAGTGCCTCTCAAACTGCAGAAAGGCATGCTGCAGATGTGCAGTCTTGTGCATTGTAGCTCTTCTCACCCTGGGATGCTGTACATTTCCAGGCTTCTCATAACAGACTTCAAGTCTGTGCTAGAAGACCAAATGCTGCAACAATTGTGCCACAGGAGGAGAACCGGAGAGATCAAGGGCATTTCTAAGTCCTCCTGGCTAGCAGGAGATTTGCTAGGGTGACATTTGCAGACGCTTCTGGACTATGCATTATGCTGCAGAAGAAGACAAACAAAACACAGCAGTCTCTGATGAGCTAATCTGGAAGAGGATTGCTTCCCTGTTCCAAATCTGGTGATTAGCTCAACCCTGATCATGTGAACAAGCACAGACAGCTGATGGCTGCTGATACCTCGAGGAGCGCTGATGAACCTTGCATCGCTCAGTGACCATATTTACACCCTTAACTGACCCAACATGAAGTAAAATACTTTATCTTAAATCCCTGTTAAGGGGTCAGGAAAAAGGATATTCAAGAAAAATGTCAGCCCTGGGAGTATAACCTTAATTATTAAACTATACTGCTCTAATTTTACTCCTATAATTTCCCATGTACACAACAAAAAGATCTCCAGTGGGGCGTTATTTTTTTCTTTTATAAACAAAGGCTTTCCTTTGTAATGTACTGCTGTTTGTCACAGTCTCTGATGGTATAAAAGGCAGATCTTTGAACAATGTGCTATGATCTTATCTGATCTGCAACCTGGAGGATATATCATCAATATAATTTGTGGCAGGATATTTGCATAGATGTGGTGAAGTTGGAAACTCCTCTGAAATCACACAGGCAAAAAGGAGACAGTATTAGCGTAAGTAAGCGAGGCTATCAGCTTAACAGCTCCATGAATATGTGTTCTTTCTAGAATAGGAAATCACAGTTTGCAGGTACTTAAAGCCAGCTAAGAGAAAACAGCTGATCGTGATTTTCTGTCACTAACATATTGGATCACACAGGGAACCTGTACAGGCAGAGGGTGTCAGCTGTTGTTTGTAACTCCATCAGTGGTATCCAAAGGCTGTTCTTGGCCCCAGAGAAAGGAGGGCTGAAGGGCTTGCCCCCAGCGAAGGGGGGCTGCCATTCTGAAGTCATTAGTAGGCAAGAGGTGGCATTCTGCAAACGACCACTGCCATCAGGAACAAAATTAATTGGTTTCTCTGCTGGTATTCTTGAAAGGAGCTACTAAATGAATGGACATTGCCAGCGCTGTTCAGGAGACCAAGCTAAATTATCATAATAGACCCTTCTGGCCAAAAAAATCTATGCGTCACTGAGAGGTACTCCCTTTGCGTCGTGGTCAAGATACATATTAGTATAATTTAGGGACCAAGTGCAGCTCATGATGTCGGTGAGTGTACTCATACTGTGGAAAAAAATGTACTTTAGCTTCTACAGCAGCAGTTCTGGCCATTTTCACATATTCTGCGCTTGCTTGAAGAAAATAAACCGTGCTGTATTGTACATAATAAAGGGCTTCTCTTCTTGAACAGAACTAGTTGTAACCTAGCAAGAACACTAGGGAAGCTGGAAACATCAACTTTGCCTAGACAACCAAAAACTTACTTTTATATTGTGCCAGTGGTTGCACCGTCTGGAGCCCTGATGCCCTACCGGGATGTGTGAAGGCTAAAGATAATGTAAAGCTCCAGATCTGGAATTGAAGCTTCCCCAATGTGAGTAGTGTTGGTGTTGGTTATGTTCCATGTCTAGCTGCTTTTTAAGTTGCAAAAGATTTCCATTTCTAGTATAACACCCTGTAAAAAAAGAGCATGCACTGACTTCTCTTGTTAAAATTCCTTTCAGTTTTTAATTATTTTTTTCCCTTTATTAGTTAGGAATGGTAGAGGTTGGTGGAGCTTTGTAAAAGACCTTTTCAGCAAGGGTGAAACATATTAATCATGCTGCAAATCCTGCCTGCTGGCTGATGGGGTGCCTCTCTCTGCTGGTGTACAGGCCTGTCAGAGCCCTGGTTGAGCTGTATGCACACGTGGGCACCTGATGTATGGATTATCTTGCAGGGATGGAGAACAGCTGAGAGATGAAAGACTGAAAAGCAACAAAGTTCTGCCACATGCAAAAAGTAAATGAGGAGAAGGAAACCCAAAACTATTCGTTTTCACCGTCGCTTTCTTGTTACTTTTTTGGACAAGTGCAATATCCAAGTAAACCACATTGTCCTTTTTTCTTGTCCTGGACTGTATTTGTATCTTTGCATTTATTGTTAGGTTTTGTCATGCTATCAGCTTCCAAGCGTGGTACACCAAATCAGATATTTCTGCTCAAAGCTGTAAGTCTCCAAGTAGGACAAGTGAGTTTGGTTTCTTCCCTAAAAGTTCAAAATGTCCTTGCTTGCTCCTAGGGTCCTCCAAGGGCTGCTATTCTGGTTAAATTCAAGAGCTTGGTTCCGGAGTCTTTGCTCCATGAGGGAGATCAGGCTTCTTCCTTTGAGAGCTTGCTCCTGACCTGAATGACAAAGAAACTGAAACAAGGGCAGGGTGAGGCTGGGGAAGGTTTGCTCACTGATGTAGCTCATTAGAGGACTTCTCTGCCTTGCTACTAAGCCTTTTGGTTCTGCCAAGTTTCTTGATGAGAGCTGCAGGAGTAACAATAGAAAACTAGGTCAGGAGTAGATCTTATAAATCTACTCAAAGGGCCAAGAGCACAGTTTGTGTAGAAGAAGAAGAAAAGAGAGAAAGGAGAAAAAGAAATAGGAAGATTTTAGGGTGAAGAGAGGGAGAGGAAAGCCAGAAGTTTAGGTAGGACTTCTTGTGTGAACCATGATGTGTAATTATACACCTGATTACAGATTGCGTTCTGATAGTGTCTGAAAAATTCTTCAGTTTCTTCAGCAGGGCTTTCATTAGCACTTCTGAATTTCTTATTCTGCAGTTGCTGTTAGCAGTAAAGCCAGCCTGCCTGCCTGCCGGGATTTTGACTATACACTGGGTGAGCAGTGTGCTGGCCTGCTGTATACATATTTCAAGTGTGTAGCTGCACCCCTACTGAGACCCAGGGAAAAGCAACAGCAGAGAAACAAGAGCTTTTGCAGGATGGACGGTTTCCTTTGAAATGTGGTAGGCATGTGATTTCTTTAAAGGGAAGAAAATCAATAGAAGGATTTTTTTAGGTTGGAAAAAACACCATCCCCAGTGTTGTCTTTGGGAGTGAACTTTCAAAACACATCTTGGTTTGGGCAATACACACTGCTTATCCAGTACGCACACAGCATACACCTTGACTTTTTATTCAGCTGAACTTTTTGCCACGCTGGCGAAATTTCTTACAAATAGCTGGTGTCATAAGTTTTTTCTATTTAGGCCTAAAACCCTAGGAGGTTTCTGTAACACGCAGTTTAACCCCTGACACACTGAACTGTAATCTGATTTTAAGCGAAATCTGACTGTGGCTCTTCCAGCACATCCATAATTCCAGCTAGCTTCCAGCAAATATTGTATACATCTACATTATATACGTATTTCTTCTGCATTGTATTAGAATCCTTGTTGGCTGTTAGGGTTTTTGCCGTTCATTTCTTTTTGAATGCTTTTAACTTGTTTTTCACTTTTGTTTTCCTACTAGTTAGAACACAAGTTTAAAAAAGCATGTTAATGTGATACACTGTTTCAGCTGAATGCGCATTCACTAAGAGAAAGTGGGACTCAGAGAGGAACAGGATTTATTCTTACCAGTGCCATCCTTTCATGTGGAAATTTTCCCTTAAAAATGATTTTGCATTTGGGACAGCTTCCTGTGGATCGGGCACTTTCTGCATTTGGTGGTACAAGCCAGCATGTTTCCCCACCCTCAGTCAAACTGGGTATAGATCTGCCTGCTGGGTTTCCCCTATCAATAATTAATACATCAGTTGATAGGCAATGAACATTTTTTAAAGGTCATTTAAACAAAACAGAACAATGTCTTCCTTGCATCTATCAACGAGAGACTTTTTCATCTCTCTTCTGCAAATTCTCTCATTTTCCTTCTGAAAGTTGGAAACCTCTGCCAAGAAAACATGAACAGAAGATTCTTCATTATCATCATAACACAGAGTTTTGAAGGAATGCTGTCAACTTAGACAACTACATTTCTGCCTGAAATGTTTTACCTCCTAGTGTTACGAGTTCGGCATGAAACTTACTGAGAGTTTAGGGAGATACATTTCTCCTTGTTTTTTACTTTTACTTCCTTCTTCTGACAGTGTTTTTCTCACTACCTAGCCTCAAGGTTTCCCT
>NW_009189977.1:13351-35648 GCF_000690835.1 Fulmarus glacialis
CTGAGCTCCCTGTCCTTGTACAATGAGGGCACAGGCCAGTTTTAAACATACAGGTGCAGAACTCAGTACGTGTGCAGGAGTCACAAGTGTACAGCAGTAAAGCTGTTTTGAAATTAGGGTTGGGTTTTTGTTTTGGTTTTTAGTTTATCTGAAAATCTTGGTGGTTACTCTTTAGACAACCCTATATTTATCTGGAAAATAAGTCTGATGTGGACAGGGGTTGTTCTCACCCACAAATACCCTCCTCCCGCAGCTGCATGCTACAGCGTGACCTGGAGGCCTCTGTAAAAGCACAGATATACTAGGGAAGGAGCAGGGAAGTTGTACACCGAGGAGTTAGTAGCCCACAGGGAGTGGTAGTGATGGATAGGAGCTATTTGTATTTTGGGCAGTGACCACAAAAGTCCACCGTGGAGTGGCCTGGGACCACCGGCTGGATTTGGTTCTGCACTGAAAGAGTCCCCAGGGAGCAGCACACCATGAGGGGCCTCACACAGTTGGCACAACCAACCAGCCTTGTGAAAATCCTCCTGCATATTCTCACTACTACGAGTGCCGAAATGCCTATTTCCTATCCTGACAAAGTGTTCTCTGCTCAGGTGGAAGTTTGAAACACTAAATTTTTTTGTTTGGCCTTCGTGTGGACGTGTAGCATGGCTGCAAAGATGCTGTGTGCTGTTTCCAGATCGCTGGAGGTATCTGACCCGCCTGCCAGGTGCCTTTTTTTTCTGTTTGCATGCCCTTGGTGTTGAGCTGTTTACATGTTGTTGTTTGGTCCACTCTCAGCATTCCCCTGGACAGGCTGAGTCACTGGCTGATAACAACTGTCACTGGCTGAGGATCTGGCCCATCGTGCACTGCAGTGTCCCAGCAGAAAAAAGTCCAGTAAATGAAATGCAGTATATAATCTGCAGTTTGCAATGAAAGATTTAATTAATTTATCTCTTGGCATTTTATGCTTGATTTTAGGATGCTTTTCAAACCAAATTATAGAATCATAGAATCGTTTAGGTTGGAAAAGACCTTTAAGATCATCGACTCCAACTCGATGTTGTTTGTCAACCTAGGACTGCCAAGTCCACCACTAACCATGTCCCTAAGCGCCACATCTACACATCTTTTAAATGCCTCCAGGGATTGTGACTCAACCACGTCCCTGAGCAGCCTGTTCCAATGCTTGACATTTCAGTGAAGAAATTTTTCCTAATGTCCAATCTAAACATCCCCTGGTGCATCTTGAGGCCGTTTCCTCTTGTCCTATCACTTACTACTTGGGAGAAGAGATGAGAGTAACACTTTATGAGCTACATCAGACTCTTTTCTGTTTTTGTTATGTGTCATGTCTTTTCCTCACACTGTCTTTCAGTGGCAAGCATTTCCCAAGTGTTTTCTAAGGGAGCTGTATAATCTTTTGATTATTATAAGTATATAGTAGTTGATGCAGTTTTACATAATTGTTATTTGTAATGTACATTAAGTTAATGTTCCTTATGAGTTATAAGATTGTCTTTAATAATGAATTCTGTGCCTTACTGAATAGGTTTTTTTTTTCTCAGGGAGCTCAATACCGGTTTTTAGTTAAAGAAAACCCTGAGTGTCCCTTATCTTTCTCCCTCCCTTTAATTACAAAAGGAGGTTATTTTCAACCGAAATTATGTGGCAGGCCAATGAGGAGTTAAGATTTAGATAAGGCAGAACTGATAAACCGGTTACTATTTTGGAGATAGGCACAGAAATATTTAGAATGCTATGAAGCAGTTGTTACGGTTTTTTAACCCCTCTAAGCTGGGAGTTACTTGGGTAGGGGGAGAAAATAAGTCTATTTTTTTCCCCGTAAGTCAGATGATGCATGTATATGGATTGCTTACTGATATGACTCAACTGTATGAGCAGAATAACAATGATCTTACCGTGTTCTCACAGGAGTATTTCTCAAAGATTTCCTATATACCTGAATTTTGTCCCCCATCCCATTGCTCTGTCTTTTAATTAAATTTTACGCTGAATTGATTACATCTAGATTTTCCCATGGGGCTGTAGAAGTGAATTTACTTTTATTCTCCTATCTGTAAAGCTTGTTGTCTAAATCTTTTCTCTCTGTCTCTTTTTTTTAAGAAGATTTGCTGATTGCAATTTGATTACCTGTTCAGCTTTTTACAAATTATGTTACTCTAATTGAAGCCTAGAAGTAGAAATACAATAAATGGCTCTAAGTTAACCTCAGAAATGTTTGCTTTTGTATTATCTATTCTGCTCATCTCAAGATTCTGTGTTATAGTAGATGATACTTTTTAAGCCTGTGTAGAAAATATTAAATTAAAAAAACCAACAAAGCAGAATACTTGCATTTATTCAGTAGCTCTCCTTAGAGACTGCAAATGTGGACAAACGCGGAGTCTATTGTCATTTTCTAAATAAGCCAACTGCTATCTTGGTGGAAATGAGGACTTTTTAAGTCAGATTTTCAAAAAAGCTCCTAAGGGGTTTAGAGGCATGAGTCTCATTCAAAGGCAGATTTACACCAGCCGGAGATTCCTCTTATATAGGGGGAGATGACATTATCAGAGGGAAAAGCAAATTCACTTTGTATATGTCTCTGAATGAATTTTGCTTGTGGGCAAATCTGGCTATTTGCAGCAGAAATGTGCTATTCTTCAATGCTTCAAGTTGTCCCGAATTCTCACTTCAGCATTAAGTTCCTTGTAAACACTTGTCTGGCTGGAAAGGCTTTTCTTCACAGCACGCTTTCCCAATGCAGCGGTCCCAGCAGCACTGTCCCCAGCAGAGTGTGTCCCACATGTTTCGCACAGCAGCATTTCCATATTAACCGTGTGCTGTGGGACGCCACGGAGCTGTTGCTCTCCGGCTGCTCGCCTTTCAGTCCCACGCTCCTCCGTCTTCTGATGTATAGCACAGAAATGGTGTACTTTGCTGCAGCTTAACTGAATTACCCTTGTGTCACCCAGGCCCCGTAATGCTATAAAGGCTGGTTAACATATATATGAAAGCCGTGGCTCACCACTGTGCTTCCTGTGACACATGCTCTTGTCAAAGGCTTTCATCACGCAAAACCATTAAAAAGTCATGACCACGACTGAAAAGATCCAGAAACAGGACTAGCAAGTAAAGAAATCAAGAAGCGGCCCCCCCCTTGGGTTTCAGATGGGGAGGGGAATCTCTTGATTTAGTCACTTTTTATTTTCTACGCCCCCTCAGCGTACAGTGCTAAAGGAGTTAATTCTTCACTGGGTTCATGCTGAAGGCCTCTTGCTGCCAAACACCTGCAGTTGATCATTTGGCTGGGAAGTCAAAGGCAAGACACATGCGATGCTGAAACCGCATCACCCCCTTCTCTGAACGCTACAGAGCTGCAGGAGGGGCACCCAACGGTGCCTTAGGGTATACAGGAAGCTATAGGGTGCATGTTTGTCTTACGTGTGGTCAACAGTTATGTACAGAGAATCTCTGTGGAAAGTATCCCGTCCCCCAGGATCAGAGATAGTGTACAACCCATTGTGAAAATGCGATGATGACGACAACGCTGCTAAAGCACACCGAAGGCCAATTTGCAATATGTTGCTCGTATTTTTCGCTCGAGCAATTATTATAATGTAAATGTGCTTTCTGTTGTTATATCATTAACCTTAACAATGTCAACGTGCTCCCCATATGCAGTTCCATTTTACAACTTCACAGGGTAAGAGCACAGGACACGTCTCATATGGGGAAGAGTGTTCACAGCCCAAGCTTTACTGATGCCTGAGGAGAACATCAAGTCCTATGGACAGAGCCCAGCTGCGGAGAGGCGCTCGCTTCTCTGCAAAGAGAAACGGGGAGCCGTTTGATCTGCCACTGCCCGACTGCTACGGGGGGGAGGATTTTCTGCCAGAGGTGTGAGTCCTGGTAAAAGGCCACATCCCCAGGGAGCAGTGGTGTCCGCAGGGCGGTTTGGGCAGAGCAGCCGCAGGAGCATGTGGGAGATGCTTCTGTCCTCCTTTATTCAGCAGCATTACTCCCAGTTAGTCCCTGTGGAAGTGAGAGAGGAGACGAACCGTGTGTTCAAGGTTTTGTGCTTTTTGGAGTGCTGTGAATGCAAGAGGTTGTTTTGAGGCTATTAGTCACTTACACATATAATAGAAATAAAAAAACGCAGACGAGCAAACTCAGATTGTTCTCTTCTGCACAGAGGTCTGCTTATAGGACTCGGACTGTATATAGAGAGTCTTTACAATCAGCTAAAATGTAACACAAAATATGATTTGTAAGCATAAGCTTTTTTCATCTCACAGCTCACAATACAGCAATGAAGTGGGTATCTTTTTTTCACTGAAGTAGGAAAAAGCTTAGTAATGATTCTCTCACCTCCAGATAAAACAGGTTGCTTATTTCCAGTGGGATTATCATCAAGAAGGTTTCTATGTTAAGACGGCTATCAGTTACTGTATCCAAGATTTCCGAGTAGATTTAATAATACCTACTTATCTAAAGGGCCAGAGAACACTGGCCTTTTAAACAAAAACTATGTGATGCTGAGGGAATTAAGACATTATTGAGCAGATGTCTTTAGCTAATAGTGTAAGAAAAGGGACGGAATTGCTATCCGAAGTGCAGCAAGGCTGTTTTGCTGCCAGCACCTAGCCCACACTGCAGAAAATAGCGTTCTTTCATCAGCCCTCCTCCGGTAGCCTCTGTTGAATTGCGCAGTCGCACATCGCGCCTCCGGCTTGGGGCTGGCCTGCAAGTGCTGGGGGATGACTGGGGTACTTGCAGCTGCATCTTACACCATTTGCAGTAGGGGTAGCCACTGGATATTTTGGGGCTTCCTTTACGCCTCTGCAGCCCTTCTTTCTTACAGCACCGATCTAGAGCTGGGAGAAGGGATCTCAGCCTGGCTTTCTGCTTGGTACATTTTGGAGAGTGCCTGATCTCGCAGGGGGTATCTGGACAATGCAGCTCAGAGGAGGATGCCCAGCTTCATTCACGCAATGTGCTATGTTGGCCCTAATGGTTAGTGCTAACTCCTGTAGTAGTCACTGATGGTTATTTTGGACAGAAACATTCAGGTACTGTGAGGATGGACTGCAGGCAGACCTCTGGGCACAATGCTGCCCAGTTTCCTACTTTCACCTCTGCCTCTAAGATGTTAATGATTTTTCTTGGAGCATCTACATAATATTTCCAATATATGGGAGATATATTTGACTTCCTAAAAAGAGTCGCAATAGGTCACCCATTTTACATGGACTTTGTTGAGAATTGCTAGCCAAAAGCTGACTCTAGTCACAGCTTTTGGGAGATTTACGCTGGCTTTGGACAAGTGTCGGGAGCCCAAAGAACAACAAACTTGGGCTGTGGCAGGGATTTGTTCTGAGGCCACTCCATGTCTGACACACGCGCTCTGGTGTCTTTCTTGTGTTTGCTGCATCCGAGCTATTACCGTCCCAGTCGTCCACCCCATTCCTTTGTCATAGTTTATCACCAGCAAGTGAGTGGTGGTGGAGTAAAAAAGGAGACCTGTAACCATGTCAGGTGCTAGTGTTGGTGTTTCAGTGCAAACTGCCCTTCGCTGCTGGTTTACTGTGTGGGGCAGGAGGCCAGGCGCTCATCTGCCTGCTGCCACCAGCTGGGGTGATGGCACATACGGCAGAGGACAGGGCTGAGGTAGTTTGCCCTGGTTTGGGGAAGACCCTGTCCTCTAGCCCAGACCTTGGCGTTAGTCTCAGCACAGTTTCTATCTATCAGCACGCTCTCTTCTATCTGAATACACGTGCAGAAATAAATTAAGAAGTTTTAATTGGCCTTTCAGCAGGCCAATCACTTAGCATCATCATCAGGCAGTTGACCATGGGAATGTTTGCCAGTGACCCAAAGGAGGGCAGACTCCTCTCTCTCTCATTTAGCCTTCTACAGGCGGATGCTGCTGCTTTCGTGCCTGGGTGCAGAGGGGGTCCGGGTGACGCAGCTGGGTGCAGCGCTACCTGCGAGCAGCAGGACCAACGGGCCTGGGTGAGGCGGCACATCCCCCTCTGCTTAAACCCTGCCTGGTGAGCACTACTCTTAACCCCATGCTGTTTCTCTTATCAGCAGCAAAGGGATTATTGATGAGATGCTCAGGGCTGACTAGAAGACTGAGCTATATAGCTGCCATTGAAATTAATGACAGTTATACGGCTAAACCCGCCAGCTGGCTTTGGGAAAACCAGCTTCTCCCTGTCTGTGCTTGTTTACTGGAGAGCATTGCTGTAAGAAGTTATAAAGTAGCAGAGAATGCAGTAGTATTCAGTTGCTGTAGAAGCTAAAGAGAATTAGATGCTCTTTTTTTGCCAGATCCCCAGCTGCTGTAAACTGGCTGCTCTCTGCCAAAGTCAATAGAGCTATACCAATTTGCTCCAGCTCAGGATTTGGATCTTTCAGGCTGTATCAGAGTATCTGCTGTTTCCCTTTGTAGGCAGGTGAAACACTAATGAATATGGAACAAGATCTTGCAGTCAGGGGATTTTAATAAATAAAAATATATTAACAAAAATCAATGCAGGGCCTTGCTCCTGTCAGCATTTATTCTGTTTTCTCCCCCCACCCCATTCCTCCTTTGTTCACTGTGATTGCATCTGCATCGCTATGGTAACTAATGAATGATTGTTTAATTTACCAATCTCTGGATGCGGCAGTTTAGTGTTTAAAATATTCCAGCACTGTCTGTCATACACATATGCACGAATATACAGTCTGTCACACAGGAAAAATTATAGGTGCTTGATATTCTTATTTTAAGCTAAATGTGTTTGCCTGTCTCTTCAAATGGGATATGAGAGCTTTATCTACTGTGACGATGGCCACAAGCTAAACAGTATATGCAGATAAACAGTTGTATTATTTCATGTCTGCTGTCAGTATGTGTCAGATGTCAGCCAGCACACCTGAAATGAAGGCAGCACCATTTACATCCCAGAGGATTTCTGCCCAACTCCCAGGTCTTAAGATTTATTGCATGTTCACAGGAAGTTTTCAGAAGAAAAGTGGTATTTCATGTTTGTAAGAGCCAGTCTAAAACTGTTGTTTTGAAGGAGTGAAAGGGGAAGAACAACTGTCACTGGCTTTTCAAAGGGGTGGTGGGCCTTTAGCCATCTGAAGTCTTCAAGAAAAGGATAAATAATTGCTGCAGGAATGACACACTCTTCCTTGGGGCTGATGTAGGTGGGGACTGACTGGAAAAGGTAGATCAGCATCCGCTTTCATCATGTTTTCTCCCAGCTCTCTACCTATTTCAGTGCTTTGATGAGCTGGAGATTTTCAGGAGATCCCTAGACACCCAGGTATGTTTTTGCTTGAAGGGCACTCAGTTTTATCCTATCCTAAAGAATTGTGCAGCTGACTTTCAATCTGCAAAGGGAATACTTTCTCAGTAGAATATACTCCTGCTAAAGGTGAAGCAGGTAGTTTTAATAAAGTTACTGGTTTCTTTTTTTTCTGTGGCTGCTTGAGGAAATTGGGGTGAAAGAGTGAAGGGACAAGAGTGACAATATACATCCAGGCATGATACGGTCTTACGCCTGTTAAGCAGCTGCAAGAGAGGTGACATGTTTCCCTCCTGGAGCTGGTGGGACCTGAGACCTGACCATTTCAGAGACACCTTGCTCAGGGCCTGGGGACGAAAGGAGAAGGAGGAGATTTCAGGTACTCTGGGAAGAGCCCAGAGAAGTGTAATGCTACACAGTCCTCCAGCTCTGCTCACGTGGGAGAACACAGCAAATCGGACTGTGCAAAGACCCTGTTGCCCATGGGCCACAGGAGGTAGCCTGCTTCTTTTGCCCATCCTTTGAGCCATCCTGGGATGCTCAAAGGTGAAAATTCCAGGCTGCAGGCAATTGTTCCTGCCTCACTTAGTTGGGATGTGCACATATGTATATATGCACACTGTATTTTTAATGGCACAACTCAGAAACAGCTGTTTTGCATAGGTGAAGCTGAAATCTCCTGGGTACACTCCACTTTGCCCAAACCCCGGCCCCAAGAGTGGCTTTTGACATGATGGCTATGCTTCATTGCAGTTTCATATCTGAAACAGCAGGACCAAGGACTCCTAAATCATGTCCTATTGTTGATATATAAGTGTGCAGTGATCCAGACAGGTAGTTTTATTGCTGGTTACATGAAACAATAACTGGTTGTATAATGGCCCCCAGTTAACCTGTGGTAAGGTGAAAGCAGGGGCACTAGACTAGAATGAACTGTTATATCCCAAAGTTGATTTAAGACTAAAATGGGACCTAGATCCACCCAAACTGCAAAACTGTGTGGTCCCTCTGCAACAAATGTTTCATTTCATTGCCCATAGCCGAAGCAGGCTGCTTTAAAAAAAAAAAAAAGTTCTTATTCCTGAATCCTGATCCCCCCTGAGCATGAAGGAGTAGAGCCCTGGTAAAGAGACAGGTGAAGTACAAACCATGCAACTTCTCAGCTCCTGCAGCTCTCTCCCTCTAAGTCTATATTAAACCTGGATCTCTGCTTCCAAACTCCAAGGAGCCTCATTTAATCCAGGCTTGCTTTAGAAGCCCCTACAGTTCAGGATGTGCCCATTACATGCTGCACTGCTGCTCACTTGGAAAGTATTGAGTGTCCCAAAAGAAAATTACGGGCACCTTACAGGGATAGGTCATCTCTAACAGCTGGGTGAGAGATGATTTTTCTAGTTGTACACAACTTTGAGGTTTAAAAAAAACCAGCCACTTTTCCATTCTGTATAGGGCTCAAACCAAGTTCCTTCTATTATCACAGGAAAAAAATGCAGAAAGAAAGGAAGATCCTTAGCATAGCCAACAGTTCATTAATCAATTCACATCAGGTGAAAATGATTCAACTTTGCCGGCCTCCCACATTCCAGAAAAGTGCTCTGACCATAGAAATACCAGGGATCTCCTTTGCAATCTTCAATTTTTTATGCAAAATGGTGCAGTGCCAACCTGTGAAAGCGAGAGGCTGACTTTGGTAGGTAGTTAATAGCTTGGTGATTTATAGTACCTGCCTAGTACACAGGGGCCCAAAGTTCGGGTCTGTGAGAGCCCAGGGCTTTAGGCTATTGTCGATTCTAAGCCTCTCTTGGGTTTTGACCATAAATCACACCCTAGAGATGAGAAATCTTTCCTGACAAAAGTTCTGGCAATGCTGCTATGTTTCCCTGTGAAACACTTGTTTCAGCCACCTGCTACTTTCTGATAAAAAAAACATTTCATTGAAGAACTTCATGAACTATCTCTAAGTGTTTGGCAGCACTGGATCTTTCAAAGAGCTCAGAAAAATTAAATTAATTTTTCCTGTATTTTGGATTGCAAAGTCTTTTGGTAGGTTTCCAAAGACCTTTTTTTTTCAGGGTGGTCCATTTTATATGTCTTGGTAGTATCTGATATGCATCTTTGATATCTCAGTTCTTCAGAGGACTTTGAGACACAAGACCCTGGTGCACTGTGTAGTAAAAAGAAAGAGAATTTCCAAAGCATGAAAAATTTACACTTCCATGTGGATAAAAAATGAGAGGAAATAGCTATTTTCTCCCATTTTTAGTAGAGCAAATTAAGAGAAATCTATTAGAGTATTTGATGCCACAGAAGGGTTTGGGGCTGACTGGTAACAAAGGATAAATTTTGTGGCTTTACTGGGATCCACGTAGGCAGATTAAAAATGCATTAACTGTAAAAGCAGAGAGGCCGTTCCAGTGTCTGCGGTGACCTCCTGTGTAGCACAGACCTGGGATTCGCCTGCTGACCTGGTTAGGAAAGGAGAAGGTGGCCTGCTTTGCTTCTTTCTAATGGATACCGTTAGATACCAAATGATAGATACCAATGGATACCAAGCTGCCCTGCTTGTTTCCTCACCTGAGGACTCTCTCCCGCCTTCAGAAGAGGTCTGCTTAGACGGGACCTGCGTGGGATTTCTGAACTCTTAAACGAATGAGAAACGTTGATGAATCTTTAACAAATCCTTCCCTTCATCTGTTGGTCAGACTGAGGAGATAAGTAACACTGGCAGTCCCATGCCAAGTGCTTTTGCCCAAGACAAGTCCTGTCTCTGCTACTAACAGAGAAATGGCATTTTTTATTCTGCCCAAGAGACTCACTTAACCCATTCTTGGCTGCTGACTGCAGCCCATCATCTGGGATTTGTGTTCCTGATTTTAGCAGATGGACACAGAGCTGATTGAGGGTACAAGACAACACTTGAGCCTTACTTTTATGAATAAGCCTAGCAAGAAGAAGACAAAAGCAGGAAGATAATTTAATCTGTTTGTCTGCTTGTGGATGCTGTACTAATGGGGAGAAAATCAGTTTAGGTAGAACAGTGAGGATGCTGTAGGCAGGCTGAATCCAGGAGCAAGAAAGCATGGTCTTAGCAGTAACGCTGTAAGCGCTGACCAGAAGGATATTTCAAAAGGACTGTTTGGTCTTTGCATGCAGTTGATCCAAGGGGAAAGCATTTCCTTCTCCCCACATTGAGACAGTCTCTGTGCTGAACAGTAGCAATGTGGTGCAGAGGTGGCACGGTGGCTCAGCCCTGCGTATGGGAGATGGGCATTTGGCTTTTGTCAGCCAGGCATTTTAGCGCAGATGCTGTGTTGCCCTGCACTGGGTGTGCTTTTGCTGGCTCTGGAGCCAGCCCAGGCTCCCCCAGCTGAAGCATCTCTGCTCCACACCTCCATGTACAATGGAGGCATTTCCTTGGAGATGAGGGAAAATCCTTGGGGGACTGCCTGCATGGGTGCATGGCTATATGACTGTTCTGTGTGTAACTAATCTGTTTTGTGCCCTGAGATCAGGCCTGAAGTGTTGTCTCTACACCATTTGTTTCTCCCTGGGTTTGAGAAGGAGCGAGCTCGCTAGCTTACATATTTTTATCTTTACTTAAATATCCTTAAAATAAATCTTTTACTTAACTATCTTTACTTAAAACTCCAGTGTTCATGACTAGAGTCAGCATTTTTAGTTAGTTTTCTACTTAGGAAGCACTGATAAATCATGAACAAGGGCATAAGGGTCCTTTTACTTTCTGACTACCAGCTAGCAGAACTAGGCTTTGTTTGTAAGCTTCTGAAGTAGCCAGGGACACAAGAGAGAGGAGTACACTTTAATGTTGTTCCTCTCAAGTGTCACCTTGGGGTGACTTCTCACTTATAAAACTGCTTGGGGTTCTCTCAAGCTAAGATCGCTCCAAGGCAAAACTTTTGATCAGGCATGACAGTGAAGTACATCCACCGAGGCATAACGTTATATGTGTCCTGCACAGTAATTAGCAGTCGGATACAGGGACAATTCGCAGCAAATCACTGCGGGCTATCACACAGCACTGCCGGCTGTCCCATGGGCATCCCGCGGCAGCCAGGACGTGCTAGTGGCCTCCCACAGTGCTAGCTACCAAACTGGGGTGCAAGTTTCAAAGGCAAAAAGGGCAGTGTTCTGAAATGCTGGTTATGTTCAGTCTGTCTGTTGGACTTTCATTTATTTCTTAACACTTCAGCAAGAAACAGCTTTGCTTTGCTTTTCCCCGCCCATCACTGGCTGTCTATTATTGCCTGGTGTGAACATTTTCAGTACTCTTTCCTTCTTCTTGCCAAGTACAGTAACAGGAAAGGGGAACAGACTTACGCTGGTGGCAGTCTCTCTGTGTCTCCGCTTCTTTGCAGAATGGGGAAATGATGCTTCATTTTTTTTGCCGTTTTTTGCCACAGAGTGTTGAATTGCCACTCTATGCTGAGAAAAAACAGACTCAATTTTCCCTTTTGCCACCGGTGGGTTGTAATAATGCAGTGTAAAAGTTTGCATCCGTTTCCAAGCTGATGGGAAAAGGAATGTACTGGCAAGCCAGGAAGGTGTGTACTGAGCACAAATAAGGGTCGATATAGAGTTTAAAAGTATATTTAAACAGGAGTTTCTGTCTGAACATCAGGAAACACTTTTTTCCTGTGAGGGTGACTGAGCGCTGGCACAGGTTGCCCAGGGTGGTTGTGGAGTCTCCATCCTTGGAGATATTCACAAGCCTTCTAGACATGGTTTTGGGCAACCAGCTCTAGGTAGCCCTGCTTGAGCAGAGGGGTTGGACAAGGTGACCTTCAGAGGTCCTTTCCAACCTTAACCCTTCTGTGATCCTGTGATTATGGATTTTAGGCTTATAGCCATAGTTCTGTCAGGTCATAAGGGAGATAAGGTTTGTGAGTAGAGTAGTATTATTTTTAAATGCACCGATAATATTGTTAGGAAAAAAATGGACAGACTTTTGGACATAAGCTTTCATCACGTTCTATGCGCTGAAAATCTTGGGTATTTTTATAAATACGGTGGCTGTTTTAATAAAAGATACCGACTTTATCCATTTTGGGGGCTTAACACAAATAGATGCGTAAAATGCAGATTCTGATAGCCCTCAGAATTAAGGAGAAAGGTAACTAATTCCTTTATAACTTACGAATGTGAGCCATGATCAGCAAATCTGCACCCAGACCAGAGTGACCTCTCTCTGATACCAATAGCTGCTTTTTCCAAAGGAAAGCACTCAACGTTCACATGTGGAAATGGAAAGTCCTCAGGAAATAGAGAAAAAAGGAGTGTTCATTGCCAGTTTGAGTCAGTTTATCAGACAGTTGCTTCTGGTTAATATAATCCATTATGCTGAGATATAAATGGTCTGAAGGAGTAGGGAAATTTTTAGCAGAATTTTTGGATTAGGCTTTTTGAATCAGCTATGTAGATCCCCATGACATAGATCTGGCCAGAAAGATACTCCAGTGAACAATATGAGTTGCAAGCCTGAAGAACTTGCAAGATCTAAGCAAGTGAGATGCTCAGTCATCAACTCTGCAAAATACGTAGCAAAGCAGGGGCTATATTGCAACTTTCAGACCGGTGCTGCTGGAAATTGCCTAACCTCAGCCAGTCATTGGAGTCTCCGCTTCCTCAACCTTGCCATTTAGTCCCATATACCTACCTAATCTATTTCTGACACATTTCCACAATATTTAAATAGCACCTCCTCTCAAAATGTGACCAGTTTGCCAGAAACTGATGCCTGCCTCCAGGTAAAGCTGTGACTTGGTGCCAAAAAGGACTGATTTGAGGGAAATGTACCCAGAGATGCATAGGTGTGTAAGACAGGAAAAAAAGAAAAAGGTAGAGAGGTCATTTCATGACTTGCAGATTGACTTCTTTGATGACTTTTTCATTAACAGTTCTTGCTGCTAAACGCCATGGGTTTCTCCCTTTGGAGCTGTCTGCATTAGTAACGTGTGACTCTACTGGGAAGTGATTTACATAAAACATGCTTCTCTCGTTACAGACTGGAGCTCTGTGCTGGGCCAGAGAGAGAAGGAGAAAGAAGGTAAGTGCACTCTGGAAATAAGGGCAGTTTGCTATGTTGGGCCATGAGGACCCATGAAAAATCTCCCTCCCCTCCACCACCACCCTGGCCTGAAACGTCTCCCAGCTCAGAGTCCATACCGCATCGAGGCAAATGTTTTTACACAGGTCTGGCACAGAGTATTATGGTGGAAGGGCCGGGATCAGCTGATGCAGATCAACACTGCCGAGAAGCTGTAGAGGGGAGTAAACTCAGCTTCCCCTGAAGGGCCTTTTCTGCATGTTTTGTACCACTTCTGCAGTGCAAAGCGGCCGGGGCCTCTGATCACAGCCTTCTGCATTTCTCCAGCTTTATGTGCCATAGAAATAGGTTCATATTTTGTGGTCTGTCAAGTTCCAGACAGACACCAATGTGAAAACATGACAACTAGAAAACAGAAAATGAAATATCACTTCTTTCCAACTTCATAAAAAAATATTTATTTAATTTCTTCCTGAATATGACTGGAACTTTACATTATGGCTTTTTCCCTAAGTTGGGTACAAGGCAGCCTGGACCATTTGTTGCTAAGTCATCCCCTGTGTGCTTTTTTGTTATAGATGAAATGGTTTATGTTGACTCATAAATAAAGAGATGTACAGCTTCTTAGCTTCTTTCCACAATGTTGCAATAAATTAACAGGAAACATACTGCTGAGACTGTGCTCCAGAAGTGGATTCCAGTTAAAGCAGATACCAAGTGAGACCTCAGTTGAGTTTTCTAAGAGTTAGTGATCTAAGCTGTCCAATGCATGCTTTCCTAGAGGGAAACAGTGACCTCCAAAATGGCTCAGCTCTCTTATCTAAGCCACCTATTTTAAGATGAGATGAATTGTTTTCTGAGGGTTCTTATCTCTCTCCATTGACTATGAAGGAAGATATGGGTGACTTAGCTTAGATCTGAAGAATTTCAAAGGCTATCTTGGGAGTTTGAGGGATTTTTTTAAGAGATGACAAAATGGTTTGGAAATGGAAGTAAAGCTGCCATGAGTTTAGTTTCATTTTATATTTTCATTTATATTTAATTTATATATATAAATAAAACATATACACTTAGCATGTTTTAAAGTGAAACAGAGATAAGATTGTCCATAAAGAGACCTTGAAAAGGCAAAAATAATCATCTCTTGCCTATGGTGGACACTTATGCCATTGAAATTACGTTGTAGATACAGCCGAGAACTTTGATTTCTGAAAAGTAACATCTCGGACCACTGGGAAGTTACTTACAGGAAAATAAGGCATCATTTGTACATAATTAAGTAAATGCTTTCTGTTTCTCGCTTCTCTGTGGAAATAGATTTGTTGTTCAGCTCATTAGAAGTAAACATTTTGCTGGTACTTCCAACAGGAGGACTAGCCTGACAATGCCATTAAGAATCAGAGAAGGAATCAAAGACTTTGGAAGATAAGCACTTTTACTTCATCAATCCTTGTTATCTGATAGTTGGAAATTAAGGACTGTGGATAAGAACTTACACTGGCACCTGGATTCATCTCACAGAAAATGCCAGTAAAAATTCAGTTCATGCTTTTTAATTGATAGATTTGATTTCGGAGTAGTAAGTTCTCGGTCATGATGTCTTCTGTGAAACTACCTGCAGACCAAAGTGATTTGTCCACATTGGTTTATTTGCTGAGTTCGGGCTTGTACTTGTAGTACTGCACCCAAACTATCCTTTCAGCAGAATAAATTATAAAAGCTGCAATTCAAATTGTTTCATATTTTGCCTTCCTTTTCTTTCCTAATTTCTACGTCAGCTAAAACCATTGAAATCTAAAAAGTAAAGTATCCCTGATCTTCCTGGGGGATTGTGCAGATCAATGTTTCTGGGAAGTTGACTGAAATGTAACTGTAAGCTTTTGATTCTTTAAATAGCCTTGATGAAATGTTAACAGTTCTTCTGTATCGTATCTGTAACAAAGCGGGAAGATTAGAAGTGAGGTTTGGCTTCAGCAAATCATATTGTTGTCTTTTAAATTAGTTCTGCTGTGGGCATGGTGCCTGTAGTTTGCTTAATCTGTTAAACCTTTTTTGGTAAATTAATATTTTGGACAATGATGAATATAAATAATTTACATCTACAGCTTTCATGTTGTATGTTCACTGAGCTGGATTTGCAAAGGCATCAAGCCAGGATGTAATTCCTGGCTTTATTAGGTTGTGAAACAGAATCTAGCCAGAAGATAGAATGTCCTTAAGCTGTAACATCAGCAGCAACAGACAGACCTTAATGCTGCTGGACCTAATGGAATTAGATTTCATGTATGCTTAATGAATGCAAATGCCACTTAATTTTTACAGCTTGAGTTGTAATACATTGCATGTGACACCTCTGCTACTGAAAAAAATATTCAAATGTGTGATTCTTACACCCAGTGTCCAATTTCAGCACTGTAAAATGTATCCTCTTAGGGAAGAGGGACTGGAGAAACATGCCAGCAATATTACTGCATAATTTAAAGCAGCCACCAAAGAGAAATGTTAAAATATGCACCAGGCAATTACAAGCATTGTATATGTTTTTATTCTCCTTTGCTGCTATTCAACAAGGAGTAGTAAGGAGATTTAGAGCAAGTGGCAACCATAGCAACAAGGAATTTTCGGTTCAACCTGGTGCTGTGTAACTTCTGGCAGAGAAACACATTTCAGGATACTTTGTCAAGTGTTGATTCTTCCAAAAGATCTGTGCAGCGCTTTCAGTTCTGCCTCTCAGGCACTGGTCCCACAGAGATACATGAGAGCCAATTTCAGTGCAAGCCCAAGCAGAAGCGATTACAATTGGCTTACGCCAGAGCTGGTCATGGTACTTGTTCAGCGGTGGTCCCTTGGGTTTGTTAATTATCAGAGATAATAAGTCCCATTGTGCTCTCTGTGAGAGAGACGGGAAATAGACGTGATGTGGAAGAAGGTTTCTATCCCTTACCAGTCCCCTGCTCCATCCAGCTGTGGCTGTGAGAAGTCCCACGCAGAGCTTTGCTCCTCTGACCTGGTCACATCAACTACCCTGCTTTGGGGGTACAAAGGGCCCCCTCAAGCACAGTTCCTCAGAAGTGGTAATTACCAGAGTGACTGTGTCCTTAGTCTTTTGTTTGTGCTTCCTGGCATGTCCATTTTGCTTGCAAACAGCTAGGTCGGCATTGACCCTGAAAACAAGTCAGTGAAAACTCAAGGGGAGTATGGATGGTATGCAGAACTCAATCATGTATGCAAAGAGCCCAGAAAATGTATTCAGTTGATGAGGGTCCGGAGGTTTTTCAAAGACAGTCCAGTGTTTAGTCACTGTGCATTTTACAAAATAGAGTGGGTATGTATAATATTCAAGATTATGGCAGACGTAGTAGTCATGAAGACGTCTGTCTACTGATCACAAACTAAGCTGTGCAAAGTCAGAAGGATCTGGGACTCTCACTTAGGTGAAAAAGTTGACCTTCACAGCTAGACACCAAAATGAAACGTCTGTTGCTTCTTGTGACAAAGAGTTAATTTACACAGTCAATTCTGAAATGAAAACAGCAGCAAGATGACAGGACAACAAATGGTATGCAATCTAAAAGATGAGATCGATGTTATTCCAGAGAACATGTTAGAAACAACTGTCAGTTTTTTCTAACGCTGTTGGAGGCAATCCTTCTACTTGTCTGTGTAAGATGGAGCTGTTCTACATACTGACTTAGAGCAGGCTGAGGGCTTTTTATTTTTATTTGATGGGCCAGACACATCCTCCAGTAGAGGTATTGAGGTATGTAAGCCTCTTACATTAATAGTCTTGTTTTTCTTAACCTTTCCTCTTGGTCACTTTGCATGCCCCAGGTCTGCAGATCCCAGGCTGAAAGCCACTACCTGATGAGGTGCCCCTTGAAAGTCCCTTAGCCAGGCATTAATTCCAGCCTTTGAATAAGCAGCTCCATGCTCCCAGGGGTAGCTGGAGTCCTTAGTCACTAACCAAGGAACTCCCTCATTTTTACAAGTAATTTGCCAGTTGCTTTTTTCCAGACATGAAGAGTTGGGGATAGGTCCCAGAAACAATGCATGTGAAGTACGCGTCTGACCATTTTATCTAACATTCCTTTGAAGGTTACTTATCACAAGATGATGTGATAGCACGTAGATCTCCTCCATCTCATTACACCTTAATTTGGGATCCTGAGAACAATAAAATTGTTTCGTAAATTATCTGGAAGTAGCTATGGCTGACTCTGCATCCCGGAGGGGGAAACCTATTGCCTTTTGGCAAGACATATGAAGTTACCTTATGATCAAGGCACATTCTTAAATACTTTATCTCTGTATGTGCAATCACTGTATCAAGTTACAACAGTAGGAAGTGGAAGAAAAGTATTGCCATCACACTTACGAATGTAGATGTTTAGAAAGGAGTGAATTAATCGAGGCAGAAATCTGGGATCTGCTACTTTCATTTTTTTCAGTAACACCATTTTTTGGACAGCCTGGGGTAAAAAAAACAGAAGGTGGGTAGTATTATTTGAACAAAGTTCCCAGCAACTATTGCATGTGGATAGCCTTTGTAATGTGCAGATTGTTTTCTTCCACATACATATTTTGTTTCTTGCACTGGAGCACTTAAAGCATATCCAACAGAGTTATACTCTGCATAAATATTTGATAACTCTAATTGTGCAGCCTACACCATACTTTGGCCCTTGGGCATGTAGTGCAAGTAAATGTGCATACCACCCATATATAAAATGTTAAGGTGATCAGGGAATGTGTGAGATTGCCTGAAGCATCAATTTAAAGCAACGGCTCTACTTGTGCTGTTTCAAAGTCAGAAGAAAACTATGTTCTTATTTTATAACTAAAGAGAGCTACTGTTAAATGATTTCACATTATTTGTTAAATGAACATGAAAATCATCAACTTCGCATTGTCACTTCCATTATAAACACCTGTCCTTCAAGGAATCTTTCACATGTGAAAGAATCTCCTCTTTAGAAAGGTAACAAGATAAGAAAGAGGTTTGGGGCATAGGATGGTCTAAATAGCATTTTGGTTCTTAGCAAAAGCATTGTTAATCATGGATTTAATTTATCTTTAAAAGAGTGAACTATAATTATAGCTCCTAGAAATACATACTGCAGGATTTCTATCTTTTATTTTCTGCTAAATATAATTTTTTCATCTAAAGAAAAAGTTGGCTATTTGTATTTTGAAAAAGCTGCCTCTGAATGTATATCCGTAGACTCTCTTCTTCCTGAATCATGATAAAGTGAAATACTAATGTTGAGAAAGAAAAATCTCATTTTTTCACTTCCTGTCCACATCCATCTTAAATGCAGAAAACCTGAGGTCATTCTTGTAGGTAGGCATAAGACCAGGATTTCCATCCTGTGGAAAATTCTGGTACTTCTAATTTTTATTCCTCATGACTTGGATTGAAAAGTTGAGATGGTTTGGGGAAGTCCCAAACTTTCCGGTCTCAAGTTTATTCATAGTGCTTGTTTAACTGAAATGAAATGCTTCTTTTAATCTTTTTTTTTTTTTTCTCTTTTTTGTTTTAACTTTAATGTGTACAATATACTGAGAATCTGAGTCTTGTGGGACTTTTACTTCCAGCTCCTCTGCTTTCAATTTTTCTCTCCAGGTTGAGTGTCTTGATTGGACTGAACACACCACAGTCATGCACTGCCCATCTAAGTGTAATGTTTCAGCCGAAGGGGCAGCCTGAGAAACTGTCCTCTTGGGAAGCTGATGTTGTGCTGAAGTCTCGTGTGTAGCACTGCAGCAATTCAAGCGGATGCAGCTTAGTGCTGAACTGACACACTACAAATTCATCTGACATGTTTCTATTCAGGCTGACAGGATTCAAAGGCATTTCATTTCTGTGTTCTAATGAAAAAATGAAAAATTATTTTTACTCACAGAAATTTTTACTTTAGGAAGAGCTGCGTTTCCAGTTATAAAGACAAAGACATTTTTCCTGAACAGCATAAATCAAACTTGTTTTCCTGTTTACAAACATCCGGGGAAAGCAGAGCATGTCCTCCTGTTTTTCAGTGTAACTGCTCACCCTCAGCTGTCCTTCTCAGCCTGGTTGAGGGTAATGGGAAAGGGCCCACATTCAAAAATAATAACAATACTCGCTTTTTGCTTTTCAAAAAGAAGAAAATGTGAAGAATGGAATGTGCTTCTTGAACATGTCTCAGATAATCTAGGCCAAGCCCTTGGCCTTCTGCTTGTGTATCTTCCCTTTCAATCTGTTGTAGCCCCTGGGGCCATTACCAAAAAATGAAGGTGGCAGGCGTTCCCGGTGGGACCCTTCTTGCTGAACGTGAAAGTCTCCAGTCTCCGCGAGCTGAGCTGATCACCCTGCACACCCTTTATCGTTAAGGGAAGAAATAGGCCCTTTTATGGCTTAGTTCGTTTGCCCTTTGCAGGCACCCGTATCGGGACACGAGCATCATGGCCCACAAGCATCTGTTCTCTCCCCCAGAGACTCAAGGCAGCTATCACAGGGGTAAAGGTCTGTGTTTTGTTAAATCAGTCAAGGAGCCTGTGGAGATATCTCCTAACTCCAGACATAAGGAAGTATGACAAGTATTTTAAAATTGGTAACAATCCGTCATTATAAATGCTTCACTGAAATTGGTTTGTTACTTGTTATGCGTTATTACATTGACATTGTTACACTCTTAATGACATACTCTTAGCCTGAAAACTGTTAATAACTGTGAATAAGTGAGTCTCAGATCCAGGAACCATGACCTAATGAAAGTAAAACATTTGCCTTCAGCTTCAACAGAGCTTTGCTTTTTATAGTAAAACTAGCTGGATATATGAGGCTACCACCCAATACACTGGGGCACCCATAAGTAGTTTTGGCAAATGTCTGGTTTCTGAATGGACTGGCCTGTTTTACACAGAGGTATCCAAGACCCCACAGGGCTCTTGCACATGTATCCATAAATCTGAGAAGATACAATTATAATGCGTTATCTGTCTGAGGCTGTTAGGATTTTTAATTTGCTTCTGAAGATGAAGCCCTCAATGGCAGCTCAGAGCTAGATTCTATGGACTGAGGGGTTTCCAGGTTTTTGAACACACAAATGAACTTAGCAGCTAAGGAAATGTTCTTCTGTACCTGGCGGAAAATTTACTTTAAAATGAAGCAGAGGGAGAGAGAGGCTGGATATGGAGTCTCCTGGGATAGTTGGCAGAGATTTTTTGAACTGCCTGCTTTTCTTCACTGGAAGAAACAAGATTTGGGAAACAATTCAGCAATTTGCAAGCATCTAGCGTCATTTGAGATGCTCTAACAGTATTCTACTTAGTCTCCTACCTCCCTCTCCAGCAGGCACTGGCCTCCCAGAAGTCCTGTGTCGGACGTGGCTTGGATATCCTAGGAGGTCCTAAATGGTGCTAGATATGTCCAATATACTTTACATCTCACTCCAAAAGAAAAAATCCAAAGCTCACTGCTTGAGCCAAAGAAACAGCAATATAGCACCCATGGAATGCTCTTTTTAAGCATTTGCCATCTTGCATAATATCTGTAATATCTGTAAATGCAAATGGGATTTCAGTGAATTTTTATACATATGAATTCTAAATCAAATATTCTGAGTGCACCAAATGTGCAATCTTTGCTTGAGAATGACAAATATACGGGGAAACATTAGGTTTTCTGGGGCAGAGGAAGAGGGCAGACAAACCTCTGAAGTAAAACAAAACCTTTCAAGACTTTTGTTCTGTAACATCTTGTATTTGGCTTCCTGTAAAAATTAAGTGTGAGGAGTGGAGATGATAAGAAGGATGCCTCTAAAAGCATTCACTGATGTATTGATGCATAATCTACTGGGAGAGACTTCCAGTTCAGCACCTCGCTGCTCCCTGAAGTGCCCTTGGGTGGTGCTTGCAGGCCAGGCTGCTCTGTTGCTTGCCGGATAGCGGGGGGGGGGGTGTGTGTGAAGCAGAGGAAGGTGAGAGTCACTCCTAGCTGCCTCCCAGCTCAGTTTGCGATTGGAGTCATCCAGGGTGCACTTAATGTCAGCTACATAGGAAACATTTGTAAGAAATCAGAAATTTGGGTAACCTAAGTATTTTTCATGAATTTAAATCATTACCTCCTTGGTTGTTGGTATACACACATGCAGTTTGATTTTAGCAAAGCATTCATGGGAACTGTCACTGTAAAGGGAGGTATCACAGGACATATATTGGAGCAGGTGTGGTGGTACATTCCTGGAATAAAGTGATCAGTCTGATCGCTGTGAGTTAAGGCCAGCAGTGTCAGACGGCTGTACCTGATGTTACCCTCAGTAAGGTAATATTTAGGCCGCTTTAGATATCTGACATTAAACCTAGTTTTTGCAGAGGCAGCAACAGTACAGCCATCCTGCCTTCCTACGTGCTTATTAAAGACGGCAGGCAAGTGCTGCAATGCCGGTGTCTTTGTTGCTTTTCATCTCCAGCGTACGGACATCTTCCTCGTATCAGCAGAAGTAAAGGCTAAAGTTATGCCCACCTACCCCCCCCGTGCACCGAAGGCAGTGCCGGCTGCTCTGGTTAGAGCCCTCCAGGGAATCGGCTGGCAGTGACTGACGCTCGCCCTGCCAGAGGTGCCTTGTGCTGCCTACGGGCAGTGGGCTGCACCTTGTTCTCAGGTGCTTTGCTTAACCCTGTGCAATACATAGCATTGGGAAGTGGCAAAAACTGACACCATGCAGTCATAGAGTCCTTCAGGCTGGATGGGCCCTGAGGAGGTCATTTTCTCCTTGGATATATTGGTCAGGAAAAGGGGTCTTAGTTTTTTGCATGGTATGCATGTGAATGGCTTTAGTGCCTCTGTGATTTGGATGAAGTCTGGTAGCAAATGTTTAAAAGGAGGGGGCCAGCCACTGGGGCTTGTGACCTTCCCTACCTAGAGCTGTCACTGTGTCTTCATCTGGACCAGCAACAT
>NW_009189977.1:35662-45469 GCF_000690835.1 Fulmarus glacialis
CAGTCCTAAGATTTCCCTCAGGTGTGTTCCAGGTTGATGAATTTATGACGGCTTAAATGCTGATGAATGAGTGATTGCCAACATGAAACAGATGCTTCTTGTGATATTATGCTAGAATTGGATCCTACTTTTGAGAACTGAACAAATGGATTAAGCCCTTTCATTACATTTGCCCTCTTGAGAGATAAAATGTCTGCTTGTCTTCTGGAAGACTGGCCAGGATGTGTGATTGCTTGTGACATTTTGCTCTGATTTTGCTCGTCGCTGCAATCTCACCTCACTTTGCAGAGTTTTAGATACATGTTGTTCTATGCTGAAAATCTATTTGATTTGGGAAGACTGCAATAGAGGTTTACTGTACTGTTCTGTACTTTATTAGATGATCATGCTGGCAGGTTGCCATAGCTGCAGGTGCCAGATAGTCAGAGCTCTTCCTTTTCCATGAGGACTTCAACTTCTCTGTCAAAAGAAAGGAAATATTTTTTCTTCTGTCATTCGCAGCAGTAGTTTACATCATTGTTACTGAAGAGTATGTAGCAAGAACACAGGAAGTGATTCACCAGTGAGAAACAAGTATAAAGACGGTTTAGAAAACTGTCATTTACATAGGCTAATGGAGAGATCTTATTTTATACTGTCTTACATCTGCATTATTTGCAGAAAAGAGTTGTATAAAGATGCAAGGCCTTTTAGTGTTATTTTCTTAATACAGTGTTATTTTTTTCGAGTTCCATGTTGCACTGGTTTAATGAATACTTCAGGTTTCTGAAGCTTATTTTGTTCTACAGACAGTAAGTGACACAGCCCTAATGATAACAGCCTTCTTGAAGTCATCACTCTGTCAGTGACTGGTGAGTTTTACTGTCACATTAACCAAAAAGTCACAGCCAGTCTGAATTTGCACTAATGTAAATCAGAAGTGAATCAACTTTACACCAGTGTGACTTTAGTGCCAGGCACACTGTTAGTCTATGTTTCTCACATTGACTGCTCTAATATGCTCACTTATTTTCCTCCTGTAGTAAAATAAATCCACATTTCTGTAGGAAGTTCTTTTGTATGTACAGTTACCATGCATGTTACGTTAACTCATTGCATGGATAAAATCAACAGCTAGTCTTCTGCGGTTTGTTTTCCCTGACACAGGATGTATTTCTGCCAGCATGTTCAAGATGTGTTAAAGTAAGCATTGTTGAGCAGATATGACAAGTGAAGTCTATGCTCCAAACCAATTCAAGAGGTGGGTTTTAATCCTTGATACGGTGTAGCTTATAAAGAAAAGCAGACATAATGCTAGGCTTTAGGAGGGTGGCTAGGAACTTTTTGCTAAAGTAGAAATGATCAAGAAAATAGTTATTCAGTCTCTCCAGGGTTTATTGAACAAACAATGGTGGAAATATGGAGATTTTATTTCCCCCCGCTCTGTTTCACTAGTTTTAGACAACTGACTTAGATGAAGCCATCTTTTGATAATATTAATGAAGGAAAGATCAGGATCAAGCTAGATTTCCCTTGTAAAGTAAACTCTACTACTTCTCGTACACCAACAAAGCCAACAGGAACTTAGTGTGGAAGGTGATGTCAAAATCTAGCCCTGGAGAGATTATAAAGGTAAAAAAAACCCCGCCAAAATTCAAGTTTTTGTCACACTGAAATAAGGAATCCAAAAGAACATGAGCTGAAGGGGAAAATAATTCACAATTAAGAACGCAATTTCAGTTTCGGAGAGTTTGTTTGTTTTGAATGAGTGGTCTCATTTCTTTTCAATTGTGGAGATTTTATTGGTGACTCACTAAGCATCGTGAGTCCTACAATGTATTTCAGGTTGGAAGCTGATTAATATTATGTTGCTTATGTCTGAGGTGTGAACTTTCCGCCTCTTTTTTTTTTTTTTAAATCAGCAAATTTAAACAGTAACTTACTAAAAGTGAGTTTCAGACTGGAGAAACCAGAACCAACAGTCCCATGCTAATCGGGCATCGCCCCTGCTTGCTTACCTCTCGTGGAGCCCCAGAGCTGCTTCCCTGGGAGTGGGTGCAGCAGCCAAGCTGCATCCCGTAGGCAGCCGGACTGGCCCGTGGAGGAGCTGAGCCCTTGCTTCGGCTTGAAATTCAGCAGATTTCCCTACTTCTGTAAATCTGGCCACGGTGGAGCCTGCAGGTTTTCAGCTTTGGCTTCACTGACTCTTTCCTCGGGATCCTGAGAAGTCTTGTGTTTTGGCTCAGCGATACTGACCCCTCTTCCAATTGCATTGCTGCTCCCCTGCGACGTTCCTTACAGCTGTGTTTCTTCTCTGGGTATTTGATCACCGAGGCACTCCTCTCCCACTGCCTAAACTCTAGGCTTCTCACTGATCTGGCTACAAGTGTCCTGGCCTTTGTTCGGCTGCCTTCTCCCTCCAATTTCTGCCTGTGACAAGTGTCTAATGCTCCCATTTTCAGATGACTGAAATGGTACATTTTCTCCACAAACCGTCTCATTGGTGCCAAATGCCCCTGTCTGCACACCCTAACTGTAAGTGCTACAGGCCTGTCAAGTCTTGCACATCTGAAGCTTTGCACCTTGAGAGCTCTGAAGTGGAAAGAAACAAGTCTGTTATTAATGGACTCCGCTTTCCCCTCCAGAGCCGATTCTTCTGGATGACCTACTGCGGCATTTCTCTAATCTTCCAGCTCGCCTTCATCACAGGTTTTCAGACATATGAGTCCATCAGCTTGAGTGGTACATGTTCGAGAAACTATGGGTATTTCTCAGCAAGCCTGGAAAGGGGGGTGAGCAGGCAATGGGCTGCAAGGGTGTAGAAGAAGGAGTTGGGAAGATATCTTAATTACCTATGTTCATTAAAATGAGGGGGTATTTTATCTACGTACCTGGTCTTTCAAACGATATTGTTCACAGTCTGTGTTATGAGATACAGAAATTTGCATGACATCATGTCTGCCCAGATGTCATCAAGTGACAGCCTCATCCTGGTGATCCCCTTTTTCTGTATGCATTTACTGATAAGTCCTGCTGGTGAAGGTAAAAAGGTAAAGACCTTCTAAATGCAGAGGGGACTGACTACATAGCAACATGAACAGAGCATCATAAATCAATCTTTCCTCAGGAAAAAAAAAATATCCCTGCAGACTCCAGCCTGCTAGGGAGGGAGCATAAATATCTTTTAAATACAGGAAGCAGATCACGTTTGTGGAAGAAACTTTACTCTCCAGAGTTATATGTTACGGCTCTTCTTTCACATAAGTTAATGTAAAGCTGGGCTAAAATTGGTATAAGTGAGATCAGGCCCTTTGTCATAGGCTGAGATATTTATAAACAGCTTTGTCTTCAAACAATGTGGGCCATCGATCGTGTGTCTCAGCCTTAGAAAGTAGTGCACAGTTCTGAGGAGCGGGACTGGAGTTTAGTTTGCTTTGAAGGAGGCAATGTTCAAAGAAAAATGTCTTTTTCGCTTAGCGAAATCGTTCCCATTTCCATGGTACCACAATGAGCATGTTCTAAGGGGATTGTTTCTCCCCATTAACCTTAGCCAGTGCGGCTGCTTCATCAGCTGTGTGAGGGCTCTTATTGCCTCAAATATATTAAGCTACATATTTCTCCCTGGCAAGCCCAGGACAGCTAAGGAAACCAGAGGAATTCAATAAGTTAAATTTTGGAAGGAAATGTGTCATGGCCATAAAAAAAGAACTCCCTACAGAAATACACTTCCAGCAATGAACTCTGAATGAGCTGTAGGAAGAGATATTATTTATTAAATGGACAAAGAAACAGTGAAAATTAGGTCGAACTAGAAAACCATAGGGCACTTTGACTGGCAAAAACTGGTTAGAAAATAAAAATTCAAGTTAGAAAATAAAAATTCTTGGACATTAGGAAAAACTTCTTTACTGAAAGAGTGGTCAGGCCTTGGAACAGGCTGCCCAGGGAAGTGGTAGAGTCACCATCCCTGGAAGTATTTAAAAGACGTGTAGATGAGGTGCTTAGGGACATGGTTTAGTGGGCATGGTGGTGTTGGGTTGATGGTTGGACTTGATGATCTTAGAGGTCTTTTCCAACCTTAATGCTTCTATGATTCTGTGATTCTATTCTAAGTATTTGAAAATTGATACTTTGAATAGGAATCAAAGTTTAAAAAGTATTGAAAAGGAAATTCCTGCTTAAAATTAATTTGAAAATATTTAATTGTCTCATTCTGGTCACATTGCAATAGTTTAATATCAATTATTAAACATAATGCCTTAGCATTTTAAATAGAAAGACAAAATAATCAGGTTAAATGTAAACAGTTTTGCCTCACAAAAACAATTTGGCATTAACAGGATGGAACAGCTGATGTAAACGCAAAGCTGTGGAAATTATTTATTTAAGCTTTCATTTACTTGTAACTTGGCCCAGATCAACGCATTCCCTTTACAAGTTTCACTTCTGGAGAAGCTTTAAAGAAACATTTGGCCACCAAATATTTTTTAACCAACACTAGGGTAACAATTGTGCCCTGCCAGAGCGCGGTAGGCTGGGGGTGTTCCTACCAGCAACCTGGCTGCTCCTGATTATCTGTGAAACAGTGTTTCTCGCAAATGGGCAAGCGTTAGGTGCCCTCTCACCGGTTTGAGATTCAGCCTCACGGCTGCCCCTCCAGAGCAGTAAAGCACAGACCAAACTGTTTTACTTTCTGCAAACATACGTTGTCTTTTTGGGCCTTCAAAATTGTGCACACTTTATTCTCTCTGTTAGAGCAAAACACAAGCAAACCAGCTTCCTTTCTGTTAGTTAAAGTTTACTTTAACTTACTGTGACAATTAACAGGACTCATAAAAATAAATCCTGCAGGTTGCTGGGACTTTAAACAGTAAACGTGATAATCCTCTTCTATTTATACTTCTCTTTCTAAAAGGAAATCCTTGAATCTTGGTAGTGCTCTCATTTTCCACACAGAAAGAGCGAACAGTCAACTAACCTTAGAAGCCAGGCTCACAAAACTGACCAAAAATAGACTTTTGCTGAAAGAACAGGGTAAAAAATAGTTTGCAAACCCCTCCTCCTCAAACTTGCAAGTAAGAAAACTGAAACGATAGGTCTCCGCTGTTTTTTTCTGGGGAAGAAGATCTTTATGGGAACAAAGCATATGAGATGTAAAGTAAGCAGAGATAATGCCAGTATATGTTCTGTCAAATTTTAATATGGATCTTTTTATATGGATAATTTACTCCAAGATTCTATGGAATTAAATAGGCTGTATCTGCCTTTTTCCTTTTTTTTTCTTTTTTATCATGCCATAAAAAGTAATTTTAAGAACTTATTGCTTTAATAGATTTTATAGGAGCTTCTATAATGGAAATATTTCTTTTGTTGTACAGTAATGCTTTAGCATATTTTTATTTTCTTTTGCACTTCAGCTTTACTCTCTACAAAATGGAAATAACGTGTTACCTCCTATGAAAAGCAGTATACAAGGAGCAGTAAAAAAGACCAAGGTATTAGTGGTCTTCCTGGTTTTACCCTCTTTGACGCAAGCATTCAGCTAAATATAAAGTGTCATGATAGATTGTTTCCATAGCTGGAGAAAATGGTGATGGAATCAAGGGTTTCTTTTAATTTCTTCTTTGTCGAGCCAGAGTCTTGTTTTTCTGATGGCACAGGGATTCCAGCCGGTCGGTGTCCTTGCCTGCGGCGTTGAGCCCCTTTCCACGCAGCACGTAGGTGCAGAAGTCTCTTTGTTTTAGTTTTTCTCAGGACTGTGCGCCTGGTGTTGTCCTGACTCTGATCTGGTGTTTCTTGGCAGCCTTCTCCCTTAGCTTCTCTGTTTCTTTTTGTGTTTGTAATTGATACTCAAGCCTTTGCAAATAGAGAAACCTTTCTGCACACATGTGCCTTTGTTTTGGGTGATCTGGGCTTGCTTGTGGGACGGAGGATGCCTTGGACCCGCTCTCTGGTTCCGTAAGGGCTCTCCTGGAACTCTCTGCACTCCGTGGTAAATGACTGGCAGCAATTACGCCCAACCTTTAGCACTGTTTTAAGAGGATAATGATACCTATTGTGAAAAAAATTATCAGTGATACCGCTGTAGCATCTGATCACCTAATTGCATATTTCATCTTCTGTTCATATAAATAGCAGCCATGAAAGAAGTATAATTAATATTGCAGCTAAGAAAATGTTCTAGCGGCTGTAATTAGGGCTGGATAAATTGTTAACTGTGAATAAATAGTCAAAAGTGTTCCTGATCCTTTTGGTTTGTGAATCAATTAGGGAGTTCTAATTTCTCTCTTTTCCTCTCTTTCTCTTTCTTTTTTCCCCTAAATGCAACTGTTACTAACATGGCAGAAAATGTCAAATTTCCATGGAGTTCAAATTATCTACTTCATGGGGTAGAATTGCTTAACCAAACTGGATGGTGCTGATGGGTGAAACTTTCTGAAGAGCATAATAAATAAAAAAACACCAGTAATGGGAGGGGATGGGTGCAAATCCTCAGGAGGTACGAATTTTCAAGGCAGCTGAAGACCTGCCTTCAGCTGTCATTAATGTCTTTGCCAGAGTGGGAGAGTGAGCACTGGTCCATGTTCCCAGGGCTTCCCAAGCTTTAAGGAGAATGGATTATCATGTGAGTGAACAGTAATTAATAGAAGAGATGTGTGTGTTCAAGGTGAGCTACGTTTGGAGTTCAGGTGAACGTCCATCCCTGCTACCAACCTGGATTGCTACTGCTCTGCATTTTATATTGGTATTTCTACCAGCTCAGAAGGGATCTCGTATGATGTTACAAAATTGGAGAGTAATTTTTACAGTTTTTCCTTGGCATGAATGTCTCTGTAAGGTCCATGACAGTGAAGAATTCGGCTGCGCCACCACAGCATTTGCTGTAGATCTGGGGCACCCAGCTCGCACACAGACGCTGCATCGTGTCGGGATTTTAAACTCAGCTTATTCTTTTTTCTCTACTTCTGTCTTCTAAAACTGTCTAGATCACCAGTTGCTCAAAGGAAAGGCACACAGAAGGGTATTCCAAATTTACTGAAATGTACTGAAAACGTTTCCTAAACTGTTACTGTTTTGCCGCAGTGAACCCATCCCTCCAGTGACTGCTCTGACTGGATGATTTGAAACCACTTTAAAACAGCTGTTGCTTCAGACAAAATGTAGTCTGCAAATGCTCAGTCAGTCATGAGTCCCTCATTTTCCCCAATTTCCCACAAAGGTGAGATTTCAAGCAACCTGCACACAGCATTGGCAGAAAAATCATAGAAGGCAGTTCACAAGCTCTGGCTGTCACTCAGGAGGGCTGGCTTGTCAGCAGTATACCTTGAATTTCACTCTCGTTAAGTACTGATTGGTCCAGCAAGATGTAGAAGGCATATTGCACCATTCTGTTTGTTGTTGCAATTGCTGATATAAATTTACTAATGCTCTAATTACCCAAATCTTGGGACTAATAATTTACATACTTTATTTTCCACTCAGTAAAATTTATTTGAGACCCAGAGGAGCACAAACTCTATCTACTTAAATGCCAATTTTGAAAGCCAGAGGCTAACTACGAGTACTTCAACATATGTGCGGGGGTGTCAGAAGCATTCAGGCTCAGCCTTGAGCTGACTAAGTGAATTTGCAATTTAGCCTAGAGCTTATCTCCTGTTTTTGGCAGAAGCGGCAAAATTTATGGTGTGTCCTGGTGACATTGGAAACACCCTCATGAACATGTCTGAATTGTTTTGTTAGCTTTGCAAATTCATGGCTGAAAAGATCAGGTCTCACCTTGAAGAAGGACCAGAACAGATCACATTTCAAGGTTCTGTAAAAATACCGAGAGAGTAATCATATTTTTTATAAGAGACTCCAGGCAGGCTATTCTCCAGAGGTAGGTAAGATATTCTCAGGTGGTGGGACAGGTGGTGAGAGATGCTAGTTGTATTGATCAAAGATATTGTGACAGAGAAAACCAATAGAATGGTCTCTTTGCCTGACCCGTGTTCCTTCCTCCTTAATCTAAACCACCAGCACTGCTACATTTGGTATTCAAATATAAATGTTTATTGACTCTGACATGATTACGAGCAAGGGAATGGTTTAAGACGTGACCTTCGCTACAAAGGCTGCTGGGTAGTTCAGCCTGAGAGATCCATCATGTGCACTTTTAAACCTCAGCCACCCTGCAACTCACAGCGAGGCCACCTCAATGAATCAAATGAAAACAAAATCAAAGCAGAGTGCAGAGAGGATTGTTAATGTCATCTTGGTTTCCTTTACATTGGCATAATTAACATTTATACATAAACATGCATTTGTTGACATATTCTAAATAACTAACATATGAAAAATATCTGCTGGGCAGGTGGTGAGCTGTACTGTGCAAACAGAGGGGTGGCAAAATACAATACCCACATGTTGTTCATTTGTTCGTCTTGTCCTTCTAAGGTGTCTTGTCTTTGCCCTAAGTTGTAGAGGGGGATTGTTTCACATGCCATCTAGCACGGTGTTCCCAACGGCAGGGAACAAATTAAAAAATACCACTGCTGACAATGTTTAGCCATTACTGCAATACGAATATCTAATATGCTTTCATGGGAGGTTTGGGGGTGTGATGCCCCGTATACATAAATGCGAGTGTGTGTATGTCTGAGCGCTTAATTAAATTACACCAGTAATCTGATAGGATTTTGATCTCAATGGTTCCCGGACTACAATAGCATCACAGTCTAGGCTCTTACCTACTCTTTCTGCCCAACGACTCAGACACTCCTTGAATCCACCTCATATCTTCCCAGATTAAAATTTCTTGCAAAACTCTGAAAAAAATACGTATCAGACAGTAGATGTGGTTTGCTGCAGAGGGACTCCGCAATGTTTGCCGATTTTTTTCTGAATCGATGATACCAGTTTTCCTGCCTCGCTTCCAGCTTCCAAACTGCACCAAGAGAAAATTCAATAGGGTTGAATATTTATGACTTTTCTATATAAAAAGGTTTTGGCGCTGACATGAAAAAAGGACTCTGCAGTTATGAACAGGAAGAGGCAGTCTGTAAAACTGAAGGTGGAGGAGAGGTCTTTTCACTGCTGTTAAATTCCAGCCTATACAAAGTGTAGCTATATTGGAAATCAATAGCAAAACCCCTCTAGACTTTGATGGGAGAACAATTAGGTCGCTGTTGGTTGTCTTTGAATTCCCACACTGGGTATGTCTATTGTTTGCTTGGCTGACGTTGTCTTGAAAAACCTACTGGCTTTTTCTCCTTTGTTCTGGGTTGCTTACATACATTAACTGCAGTAGTTCTTATACTAAAGCCTACTTGTAATGGATGGGAATAGGCCAACTTTCTTTTAAATTGTATGTGACTTGTTTCTTGGCCCTACTGTGGTTCAAAAGACTGCTAGCACGGCAAAGTGTTCACATAACACCTCACATAGTGTCGATAAGCACAGTTTTTTGAACCTTACTGTGCTTTCCTGTAGGATTATATGAAAAGAAGAAACATAATAGGAGTTTGCCATGAAGATATGAAATAACCCTCCTTTAAGGCACTGTGCTGGTTTTGGCTGGGATAGAGTTAATTTTCCCTATAGTAACTACTATGGGGCTATGTTTTGGATTGGGCTGAAAACAGTGTGTGACTTGCACCCACTTATGGTATCCTCACAGGTGGCTCAGGTGTGAGTAAGAACTGGACCAAGGGTTGTGGATTCGCTCACCTGCTGCAAAGCAGAGGGTGTGGACTAGGGCAGGTGCCAGAGGCTGTGCTGTGTCAGCATAAGCACTCCTGCGCTGTGAGTTGGGTCAGGGAACTGAGTTGACAACTTTTTTTTTTTTAA
>NW_009189978.1:0-837 GCF_000690835.1 Fulmarus glacialis
TTTATTAATGATACAAACAGTATTTTCTTCCTGCACGCCAGTGGTTTTCTTCTGCATGCACCCCGCTTTGGAGACCTCTGATGTACCAAAAAAAGCATTCCGTGCCAGCGGGCATTGCAGCCCCTGTGCGAGAGGTGTTGCATTGCCCTCGGTCTCCGGTGCATCGCCGAGGGTCTCAGGGCTGAGACTGGGAAAACCCCACAGGACTATAAGGAGATAAGAGGGCTGCAGAAATTTGCAGGGGGCAAAGGTAGATGTCCGAGGGGAATTTCCTGGTCGCCACGTGGAGCTGTAACACAGCCCCGCAGGGTGGGGTGGGAGGTGCAGGGGTACCACAAGAGCCCCCCCCCCGGGTGACTGGTCCCTTCGCCTCCCACCCCAAGAAGTGGCAAATCCCAGAGGCAGGGAAGTGGGACAGGAAACCCGCAAGGCACCCCACGCTTATCCCCCCGCCGCTGGATGCTGTTAGTGGGAGCAAAGGGTGCCTTTCCCCGCTGGCGTGGCCCGGGCTGCAGGGAGGGCCAAAGACGAAAGGGGGTTTGGAAAGCAAACAAAGGAAGGGAAGGAAAATATCTTGGAGAGAAGATAGAGAGCATAAGTTATAAGTCTTTTGGGAGGCACAGGGGTGTGTGCGCGCACGCGTGAACGGAGGATGCAGTGAGCAGCAACTTTGATCTCCCAGGACATCTGGCATGTGGGCATCCGCCATACATCTGCCTATAGGGCAGGCCCAGAGACATGCGTGACTGGGAGAGGGGGATGAAAACCCAAAGCAAGATGATCGCTGTTTCCCATGCTCCGAGCACCCTCTCCTTCAAAGCAGGCAGGCGGCATCAG
>NW_009189978.1:886-10264 GCF_000690835.1 Fulmarus glacialis
CCTGTTCCCACGCCTGCCAATGCCCCGGGGCGAGCGCTGCGGTGCCTGGCCTCGGCCCCCCCAAACTGCTCTGAGCAACGTGGGAGCTGCGGCCGCGGCATGGAGGGGCTCCTCGACTGAAGGGAGAGCAGCTAAAGCAGGGCCTGGGGAAAGGAGAGCAACCTTTGGGGCTTGTGCCCTGGGTTTAATTTCAGTGAGGCCTGAAAATGGGCGCTCTGAGCCCAGACGGTGTGACATGCCCTCTGGGACGGGCATGGGGCGCTGGGCAGGGTGGCGAGGAGGGGCCGTGCTTGGTGTTTTGGGAGCAATGGACCCTAAACACCAGCAGGCTCGGGGCCAGCACCCAGGGGACAAAAACCCCTGCCCCACAGCCCGAGCCTGCAGCCGCCGGCTCTGTTCAGCTGCAGCGATGGTCGCCATGCGGTGGGACGTCAAAGACGTTGAGCCCCAGCGCTGCTGACTTGAGCGCTTTAAAAAAACCCCTGAGAGATTTGCTTACAAGGGAAAAGGGTTTGTTTCCCCTTGCCATGTGAGCAGGGAGGGCCTTCAAGCTTTTCTTTACAGGCAACATTTTTAAATGAAAGATGACTGCCGAGTAACATCACCTGCAGCTTGGCAAACAGAGAAACCAGCCCTGCCCAGACTCATGCCAGAATCACAAGCTTTGGCAATAAGCACTGCTGGCAGGTTTCTGGCCTTTCAGGGGGCTGAATTTGGGTACTTTTGTCCCTGCTGAGAGGAGCAGTCCTGTCCCTGCAAGGCCCCCAGACCAGGGCAGGTTTCCCCGAACTGCTGCAGCAGAGTGTGCCCCACTGTGACGCCCCCATCATGCCGCCGAATCACAGGCGTCCCCATTGCACGATGCCCACAGACGTGCCCATCAGTCACACACATGGGACGGCAGCTAGCACACACCCCCATGCGATGGTCATTGCCTTCCCCTCCTTCAGACCTGACATCTGGCTCGTGGTGGGTTGCACCAGCAATGCAAGCCCTGGTGTGACCCCTACAAAAAGGCTGTTTCAGTAGTAGGCTTCGTTCTTCTCCACCTGGAGAAGAAGCTGCTCTGGCCCTGCCCAGGGTGTCCTCTTGAGGGGACAGACTGGTGACAGGGGGCTTAGCTCTCTCAGGGGATGCCACCGCTGTACTCGGTCCATAACAGCCTCCTGGCAGCTGGAGGAAAGCAATGAGATGTTGGACGCCCTCAGAGCTGTCACACCTAGGGCTCTCACCACCAGGAACCACTGGGACCCATGGGGCAAAGGGCAGGAGGCCAGTCAGCCAGAGGAGGGGAGGTGGGGTGCGGTGGGTCGGGCTGGTTCTCAGAGAGCTGGGCACCGAGCTGGGTGTTGGGGATGTGCACGCATGCAAGGGCAGAGGAGTGGGTCGGATTTGGTGCAAGTCAGGCAGTGGGTACGCAGGTGTAGAGGGGAAAATCAGAGAGGGAGAATAGAGCTGCAGAGAAGCGGCATCAGCATCCACAGATTACAAAGTGTGATGACGACTGACGTGGGAGAGGAGAATAATGCCTACCAAGAGGTCTGGTTTGTCTCCTACAGACTTTCTGGGGAGCTCGTGCGTGGCTCCCTCTTCCTCCTAGTTCAAGGAGCACGAGGTTTTCAGTTCAAGATGTAAAAGGTCTGTCTCTTCTCCTCCTCCCCAAGCTCAAAGGGTCCTCGTCAAACAAGGAACCAAGCAACACATTTCTCCATATCGTCGTCTGCCGTGCCTGGAAATCAGCACACAGCTCCTTGCTAGAAAAAAAAAAGTACCCTGGTTCCCATGCAAGTGGTCGGGCTGGGAAGGATGGTCTGGGTGTTGCAAGGCCACGCTTGGTGTTACACAAGGGGCCAGGTGAAATACTGAAACCCTCCCTTCTGACCCTAAAATCTAGGGGGCTCTCCAAGGGCTTGACCAAGGGGGGTTCGTGACAGAGTAACTTCCCAAGGGAATCTGTATTTAGCAGCAGGGAAGTGCGGTAGGATGCATTTCCCTAGGGAAGTGGAGATCAGAGGGAGAGGAGACGGGGCAGGCGGCCAAGGGAAGCGAGGTAGACTGGTATGCGCAGGCTGCATTTCCGCAGGGGAGATTCGTTTCACATGCAGGTATGTCTTCAAAGGGGACACCCTGGTGCAGGGGAACATGTGCTCCTGGGGTGAATTGCCCCCCCTGGGAACTTGAGTGGAGAAGGAGATGCCTATGGGAGCCGTTTCCCAGAGGATGGTTCTAGTTTGCCGCTGATTTTCCTAACGAAACGTAGTGGTGCAGGATCTTCTGAAAGCCCATGCAGCCTGGAAATGTCAGGGATCATTAGCAGCCGGGGCTTTGGAGGCAGTAAATCTGCTGGCATCTCCCATTTTGTACAAGCTCCTGCTAAAAGTATCGTCCTTATGCGGCTGGCCGGTCTGCAGGGCTGGCTCTAGGCACAAGTCCTGCAAGACATCTTTCCCCACTCTGCTGATGCAGCAAATCGTGATCCAGCATCCCTCTCGGGAAAGAAAATTAAAGCAAACTCTCAAATCTCTCTGGCAGGAGCGTATCGTGTGGCATACACGGTGCAGTTTCCCTCACTGAATCCCCCATTGGGAAGCTTGAACAGTCAGCTGAGCCAGCAGTGAGGTGTCCCCCTTGCCTCTTGACCAAACACGGGGGGCAAAACAGTGTCCTTGTGCCCCCCTGCCCCTCATAAAGGCACCCCCCCGCCGGCCGAAGGCAGCCCTCTCCCCCACCCCCGGCGCGGGCCAGGCGAGGGTTTGATGGATTGCAATCCTCCTCCGCCATGGTCAAAACAAAGGTCACGGCCTGAGGAAATTGCAAACAACTTTTGCCCACCGGCCCCGGAAGAACGGGTGCATTTGTGACGAGGGGGTGAACTTTTTACGATCCCTCCGCCCTGGCAGCTTCTTTGGGAAAGGAATTTAAAAAAAAGCAGCGGGCAGGGAACATGTGGCCTCCCGGTGCCGACAGAGGAGGAGGGGGCAGCCCCGAGACGCTGCTCCAGGCCCATGGTGAGCCCCTGCCCCTTCCCACCTTCTCCTTCTCCTCCAGCAAAGCCGCTCTGTCTCCTCTCTGCTGGGCAAGCACAGGGCCCTCGGGGCTCCCCATTTGGGGGTGGCTTTTAGGGCTCTTGTTATCGTCCAGAACATGTTTGCCATTTTTGCCAGCGCTCGGGACACCCTAACATGCTCAGCCAGTGTCATTCATTATAATATAAATACATATATACAACAACATTGCACCCTGAGACTGACCTTATGGCTGGGAGCAAGGCGTTCAGGTCCATTCCCGCCTGCCAGGGATGCAGGCTGCCCCGCCGGGCGAGCGGCTTTGCTTCGCCTTTCTGGGCCTGTCTTCTCCACCAAACAAAAATTACAGCTTCGAGGGCTGGAGGAGATACAGGGGGATCCCACCCCTCAAAAGAACCCCGTCTGGTTGGAGAAGTTTCATTTTACATCTCGACGTGGAAAATCAAAATCAAAATCAAAATCTTGAAATTATGACTGGATATATTTCTTCTAATACGATTAACTAAACAATTCTGTGAGTAGAAACCATTCATTTTAGCCTAAATCTGAGTCCTCCTGAGCTACCCCAAATGTCCTGCCTTTCTGTGCAAGGTGGTGTCTCCCACGCTTAAGTGTGGTGACAGGAAAATTCAAGATGGGAACTTTACCTGCAGGATCCTTTATTTTAGGGAAATATAAAACCCAAACCAAATAAACCCTTCCCAAAACACTTATGGGAGCCAAGGGCACTCCAGTTCTTCCCTCGCCATTAGGTACCCCCCAAAGATGCACTGTCCATCAGCTCTAGCAAAGCCTTCCTGGAGTCGGAGCTCTCCCCAGGGACTGCCCCATGATGGGGTGAAGGGCTGCCATTTATTTCCACACCGAAACTGGGCACTAAACTGGTTCCCATTGAAACCGATGCATCCACCCATCCCCAATTCAAGCCTACATGAATTAGTGAGCTGCTCTGAGACAGCTGGAAAAAAAGCTGGAGATGGGAAACATACCAGTTCTCAAGGAGAAGGAGGCTAGAAAGGAAGTCAAGAGTTTAAAGCCTCAGCCTAAGAGCTCAGGAAAGGTCTTTCTTAGTCCAAGGGGGTAGCTTTGCCAACCCATGGAGGGAAGGAAGGAGGAGAAGAAACTTGAATTGTGGACAGCAGAAAGTAGGAAGAAAGGTAAAGAATTAAGGGGACACGTGGCCTAGCTCGATACTGCCTGTTACACTCAACGATAGCATCTTGTCAAGGTTAGGACGTGGCATTTCCTATAGCACAGATAAGCTTTGTCTTCGCCCGGGCTGCAAGGCAGCTCTAAAAGCAGCGACTTTCCGCCCCTTCCCCAGGACTGGTTCCAATTAGCGCCGGCTCCGCTCAGCGCCAGCTTAGCCCCAGGATTAGAAATGTCCCCCTGCCAATCCCCTCTGACCCAAACGCTTCCTGGGACTGATGGGGCGACCGAATTCCTCCCCTTCCTAAATTGGACAGCTTGCTCTCGTCACCCCGAACCCTGGCCCCCGCGGGGGGGAGAGGGGGAAGGGGGATATGTGACAGAGAGCAGCCCTTCGCTCGCCCCCGGGAACAACTTACCTCGCCCCAGCTTGGAGGAGCCAACGTCCTCAAACAGCCTTTGGAGGGCCTGGAGCCGTGGTCATGCCGGGAAGTGCCCGCCGGGATGCTTGGCTTCACCTGCCTGGCCCGGGCAGCAGGGGCAGCTTCCACACCCGGCAGGCGGTTTTGGGGTGCTCAAGCTGTCAGGGTGCAGCAGATCACATCTCGGGCTCCTCCAAACGCCCAGGGGTGGGAAGGTGCCAACACGTGCGCCCGTGGGCTTCTTTGCGCATAAAATATGCAAGTATGTGGCGGGATAAGCCACCCTCAGACCAAGCCGTGGAGGGTACAGTGAGTCCCTGAACAGCCCCAGGAGCGGGGATGTGCTGGGGATTTACGGTCAGCTCTTGATCAATTTGTTCCCTTGGGCTCGTTTGCCCGTCTTTGTAAAACGCTGGCGACCTCAAGGGATGAACTCGCTGCTTAGGGCACACGGAGGGAAAGAAGAGCTACGAGGACAGGATGAGGCCCCTGGTTTGGCCAGCAAGTGTTGGGTCTCATGTCACAGAGAAACATTTTGTGAGCATCTCTTTGCAGAGGCAGCTTCGGCGCTGTGAGCCAGGGGAGCGCGCTGGGCTTGGGACCAGCCCTGGCCCCAGCGAGGCTCCCGCAGGAGGGGCAGACAGACCCCATGGCGTAAGCAGGCTACTCTGCAAAGCTGTTTTGGCAGGAGGAGAAGATGTGAGCAAGAGCATCTGTTACCAGCCCTGGAGGAGACAGAGGGAGCTTTCACCAGCTAGAGCTGGGGAGGAAGGGGAGGGCGCACGCAGCGTGCGCCTGGGAGCCTTTGTGCCCCCAGCCTTCTGCTGTTTGTCCCCTGTGCCCCCTTTTGCTGGCACCAACTTTTAAGGAAAAGCGCTTTGATTTTGTCCTGATGAAAAGCTGCTGAATCAGCAAAATTGAGCAAGTTATTTATTCAGGGACCAGCTGAACAAGGGCCAAGTGCAAGCTGCCCTCATGCACCTACAGCAGGCGCCTTCCCACATGAAACGGTATGGCCAGTTCCCTGTTTTGGTGCTGAAACCCTCGTGAGAAAGTCTTTCAACACCTCTCTGCTGGGAGGGCTGCAACCACTGCCCCATCTCACATGGGAGATTTAATAAACAGCAAATGGCAAGCCTTGTTTTGGGTCCAATATGGATTCGGATCACTGCACATGGGCTCGAAAGTCTTCCCATTCCTCTAACAGCCCCTGAGGGCAGTCATACCCTATGCTGCTTAGCATTAAAGAAGCACAAAAGGGACGCATGTAGGCTTAATTCATTCCTCCTTCATAGCAGCATCACACCTTGGGCTTTACTCAAAGGCAGTCACCCTTTTTAAAGCAAAGAGAGGTTTCACGCAAGTTTGGGGGAACGGAGTACCTGCGACACAAGACCACGCAGTGTTTTGGGGAGGGAGGCAGGCTTTCCAGCACACCTGGGCTGCAGAAAAACCCGCAGCCCACCAGGGACTCGGGGGGAAAGCGGTGACACCATCTCATTTCCACAACTGGGCTGTTCGTATGCAGACAGCTGTGTTTCGGAAGGGGAAACGATCCCAATTAGCTTTCCAGGTGCTCTCTTGTAAATGGCTTTCAGGTGGTACAACCGGGTCTGATTGCAGTCCAGGGCTTTGTCTCTCAGAAAAAAGCCCTCTGTGTTCCCCTCCCGCCCCCATCCGCTCCCCCTTACAAAGGAAGAGGGAGACTGTCCAGGAGACAAGAAAACACACATACAGCATGGGTGATTGCTATTTTAAGAACGTACTTTATACAAAATAACCAATTCATATGGAAATAAAATCTACAGACCTCCAAGGATCAAGCTTTTAAAAAAGTTCTTTAAAAAAATTACCCAACACACAGTATTAAACTAACTATTGAGGTAACTGTCGCTCTTGGGGAACAAAGGTAATCAGCAGACCAAGACAAAATATACACAATATAAAAATAAATAGCATTCCCCTTTCCAGTATTGACCAGGAAAGTTCACACAACTTTGCAGCAGCAGGAGAGAGAAGAGGATCCCTGACACTGTGTTCTATGGGATGGGGGCGAGAGCCGAGGCTCCTGGGCACCAGGCGATGGAGAGGTGGAGGATCTGAGCCCCCACTGGGGAGAGGAGCACTGGGGTGAGCAACTCCAGCATGAACTCCTTCCACTGAGAAATTTGGGCTATCAAATCCAACCTTTCCTAAACAGCACGGGCAGCCAGCCAGCTCAGTTTCTAACCAAAGACGAGTAGGACCAGCTCTCGAGCGTTAAGTCCCACCACCGAGCAAAACACCCCAGTGCAGAGCCCCACGCAGGTCAGATTCCCCCCACCAAAAGATGCAGGCAGGGGTTGTTTTCACAGCTTGGTGTGGGAGGTCTCTGCGGCAGCATCAGCTCACCCTCCCGCTGCAATCAGTTGATAAGGGCCAGGCTTTTGCCCCCATGGCCCCTAGACCCCCTCCCTGCCCAACAACAAAAAACACAGCAACATAAGAACAGCCTCACCCAAAAAGAGAAAGGCCCCCGTTTTCTCCTTGTGCCCCCAACAGACAGATTACATTCTTTACAAACTTACAATAATACAAAAAACCCCCAACGTCACCCACCTTCAGAAAAATAGATGTAGTGGCATAGACTCTCCCGCTACCTCCCCCACCAACGCCAAGTCAAGCAGCAGTGGGTTGCTCTCCTCCCCCAGATGCATTAAATCAGCGGTGTACCCACCCCTCGCTCCGCAGCAGCAACAGGCACCCCTCTGCCATGTGCTCTGCTTCATGGATGAGGCTTAACTTTACCAGCTTGCTCCCTTCCCTTTCTACCTTCCCGAACACAGAGGAGGCAACCAGCTCTCCCCTGGCTACCTAAATCAATCCAACAGTCACCGAGAAAACAGGAAGGTGGCATAGATAAGATGCAGGGCCACAGAAAGCACCTTGCTTCCCACTCAAACTGTGAAGCCCCCCAGTGTTTCATAGCCATCCGCTCCCTGAAACAATATGGGAAGGTCAAAGTTGCACTGCTGCACGTTATTATTGCTCAGAAAAAAAATCAGGCAGCGGTGTTCGTTGATCTATCAAGGAAGAGAGGCAACAGCTTTCACGATTGTACACAGTATGTATTTTTAACCTAATCCCCCTTGGAGGTAGACACACCAGGATCATGCGTGGAAACCGTGCATAGGGGCCAGGAGCAAATCCTTGTGCTGGCAGAGGGACAGACATCGCCGTGCCAGGATGGCAAACCCCAGGGGCACGTGGGAGAACACCGGTGAGCCACTGAGGACACCTTAATTTCATGAGGAGAGTAAATGTGTACTTCCCACCTGCTTTCTGTATGCGTGTGCAGAGGAGACAGCTGGCAAGTTCAACCTTCTGCCCTTTTACTTGTGTGGGCAGTGAGCTTTCATCTCTGCACTTGACAGCAACCGACCGCAGCAAAGTGAGCAGAGGGAAAGAAACTTGAAAGCTAGGAAGCAAGGAGAGGGGAAGTGTTGGTGCATGACACAAAAGGGGATCAGAGGACTTTCCAGACTAAAAGTTGAGGCCTGAGCTCCTGCAGCTGCCTGGCTGGCTTCAGAAAGGGAGATCGCTCCTCTGACGTACTCAACAGTGTTTGAGTGCACTAGGTGTCTGCTTGCCTCTTACTAATTTGAAGGCCAAAGGAGTCCCTAATGGCCATCTGGTCTAACTTTGTCCACAGCAAGGGAATTTTGCCCACACAGAGTCAGTTCCACTTTTATTTAGAAGATATTCCACTTGTTACCCTTCTGCTAGTGAGCCAAGTGTTTCCAAACCTAAGGGCAAAGGACAGAGGGACTTGCTAGAGTTGGTGAAAATCCCAATTAATCCTCAGCCTTAATTAATCCTTCATTCCCTCTTCCACTGGTGGATGTAGCTCTTGCTCTCTCCTGGATGCACTGTCCTCTTTTGACATCCACATTCCAAAAAGAGGAAGACCTTTGCCAACAGAACCTAGGCCACTGCTGCAGATGAAGGAGGAAAATGCCCAGCTGATGCAGCGTTAAAACTACAAAACGCTCCACGGTCTCTCAAATACTGCATGTGAGCCGAGGCAGGAGAGTAATCAAAAAGGGTATGGCATCACACAGCTGGCTACACCTGCGCTTTGAAGGTACGCTTGGATGTTACTATCTGGTTTAAATACATACAACCCTGTCCTGAATTTCCTTGCCTAGGAGTGGACCGAGCCTTGCTCTTGTCATCCCAGGAGCTCCTATTTGGAGACAGCTGGAACTGGGTCCCCCCCCAGCTCTTTTTCAGAGAGGGACGTGGGCAGCGGAGAGTGAAAACCAGAATGCGTAGTTCATTATGTGCTGGTTAAAAGCGTTTTCCTTCCGCATGGGCGGCAGGGGTCCTGCCAAGCCCGAATGTGCTTTACCCCCATCTGTATGTTAAACAGGTACAGATGGGGAAAGGCTGGAAGGTCAACGTTTGAGATGCTTTCTTGGTTACAATAAGCACACGCTTTTAAAGCTTGTCACATGGCCTGCAGCTGCAACACTACTTTCATAGCCTGCTACCTCAATCTCGGCCTTACAGAAAGGATACGGCACTCACACACCTGCTCTTCACCCACCAGCGCCTGACTTAAAGTGAAACAGGAATTCTGCAAGAGCAAACTCCTCTACCACCAATGCACTGCAGTAAAAAGTTTTTAAGGGGTTGCTCTGATTAAGGGCAGATCCAGTTGCCCGGTTGCTCTGCACCATCACAAATTCCTGTTTGTCTTCTCCAAGCCACCCCTTGGGATGGGTCTTCCCCATCCCTCG
>NW_009189978.1:10280-17361 GCF_000690835.1 Fulmarus glacialis
CACGGCAACACTGTCTCCTCAGAAAAGGAAAGCAGAACAAAGCCATCAAGAGCAAAGCAACAGCCCCAGTTGAACACAGATGCAAAGAAAACTGACAGAGATTGGTAGAGGAAAAAAAGGAAGGTTGTTTTCTAATTACACGTTCATTTTAAATGGCGAAGTTTTGGGGTGAGAAGCTGCAGGAGAACTGTCTCAGTCAGCAGAATGAAAGACAGCCTCTGTGACTAGCTTTCAGATAAGACATCAAGAAGCTGATAGCTCTCCAAGACCCTGAGAAACCACACTTACAAAAATATACACAGGAGATTCGTTTTGGAAACTCTGCATGCGAAAGGCATTTGGCAGACAAGAAAGGATCAGAAGCTCTTCCAAGAAAAGTGTCTCTGTGTACTTTAAAGTCATAAATCAAACCAATTGGGCCTTGAAGCTTCAAATTTACTTTCCTCTTTTGTCCTCCTCATTGCAGGCTGATGCCTTGGATTGCTACTGAGTGGTTTGGTGGGTCACACCATGGAATTTATAGACTGCAAACTTCTGCTGGACATAGCTAAAAATCACTGTGAAGCCTCAGTGTCTGGCCTTCTTAAAATACTTAAGTTGAATTGCCAGGGCCTGTAGTGCTTAAGATGCCTGAAGCTTCCAGAGTCCCAGGGGAAGTTTATACAATGGCATTTTTAATGGCAATTGAACATTTTGGGAACTTGGGAACACCACACACCACTTGCAAAGGGCGAGGCGGTGGGGAGAGCAAGATGCTAAAAAGCCCGAGCAGCCGAGTAGTACAAAGCTCTTCTGAGAATATCGGAAATTTTTGGCATGCTCGAGCATGGTCAACATCATATTTGTTCTATGTATTATATAGTCTCATTTAACATGAAATCTCTAATTACAGCAAAACACATCCTCGGTATGGGAAAAGTAATAGCTACAGGAAACTTTGCAAAGTCACTAGCTCAAGATGCTTGCTGAAGAAGGACCAATTGGTAGTATATTATACTACAACAACGCTGGGGGATGAGAAAGAGGGCTTCCAACCAGAGTCGAGAATTTGTCTGTATTGTGTTAAAATATTATTTAAGCTAATGACACAGGTATGGCACTCAAAAGCCAGGATATTTTAAAATGCAGCTACATTTCTCCTGCACTGTATGCCAACCCATGGCAAAAAGTACCACTCTGTACATAAAGAGCTGCCATTTTACTCTCTTCTAAATCCCTCCTTAAACCCATCTTTTTTACAATATCTACAAAACAGTTCTGCGCAGCATGGGTTGGGAAACCATGAACTATAAAATTCACATTTTCTGCTTCTCCCTGTGCATTTCCACTGGTGTTCCACCCCAGCAATCCGCTCCCAGCCCCATGCCTTCTGAGGGGTGCCAATTTTCTGTGATTTGCTCAGATTGTACCTAGTGAGATAGAATTCTGATTTTTGGGGCATCCCTAGATGTGATCATAAAAAGAAAAAACAAAACAAAACAAACCCAAACACTTATGAACAAAGCATTTGAAAGTCTGGAAACTCCGAGCTAAGATTCCACAAGCAGCTTGCTCTCTTAGCATGCCCTGTCCCCAGGATAGCCCTATCCCTGTAGCCCAGCCATATTAGTACTACGCTATATTAGTACTTTTCTAATAGAAACCATGTGTCCTTACAACAGCAGCTTGTTAGTCACTTTAATAAGAATTACCGACTACATCAAAAGCCATTTACCTAGAAACCCTCCCAGGAGGAGTCAGCTTCACTACTCTGTTTTGTCTACCACCTGCAAGTCAAACCCTTCCCCCAGATTTCCATTATGTCAGGTAAGTGATAATATTTTCATGTCGCACACTCCATATAGGATCCTCAGGGTATCTAATTTGTCTAACACTCCATTACCCTCTCCAGGCAGACCACAAGCAATTCTTGCCTTTCTTATTCATCCCTTGTTTTGATCTGGGCTTGGTGCTCATCCAGCTACCATGACCACTAGAACCATGTTTTCAGTGCTAGTTCCAGCTGAAGGCCAAGAGTGCTTCAGCTTGGTTGGGTTTTTTTTATAATAGCTTCTAAAAACCTCCTGTTCCACAAAGTTCACAATGAGCTGAATGAAAGGCACTTCAAATATTCGGGTAACTGTCTGTGATATAGAAGACACCGGCTGAAGTACGGCAGGGGTTGTTTGCAGAATCTACATTCACATTTCCAGAATTTCGAATACTTTGCTACAAGTTACATTTTACAGTTCTTCCATTTTTAAATGTGCTATTTCAAATTATTTTTATATCTACAATGAACTAAACGTTGCTTTACAAGGAGAAGCAACCATGTTTTCATTTGTCCCATGTTTATTGTCTTGAAGAGCAGTTATACTTGCACCGTTTTTCATAAATACCTACTACTGCTTCAGTACCTCCATTCAGGGAAGGATCCAGACCTGCATTTCTGAGCAGCTGAGGCACCTCTGAAAACCCACCGTCAGCTGACAAGCCAGCAGCAGACCCTCAGATCTGGGACAAACTCAGATGAGCCATAGCATAATGTTCTGGGCTGGGGAGAGCAATTACGGGCTTCTCAGTCAAAGGACAACCTTCAGGATCATCTATTCCAGTTTATACCAATCCACTAGTGACAATCGCTCCCTGATAGATGAACACAAATGAAAAAAAAAACCCCACCAAAAAATCTCCCTTTCATAATGTAATGGTATCTATAGATAGATATTGTAAGTAATTCACATTATATTGAAGTCTTCCTTTGCGAAGGAGCCAGCTATCCCAGGCAACTCACTGGACTAAGCGGACAGCAGCTTAGTTCACAGTTCACGGGCTAGCTGTAGCAATGGGTGAGAAGAACTGCATTTATAACCACGCTTGTGGGAATAGCATGAAGAAGTTTAAGTCCTGTTAGACTTGGAAAACACCTTGGCCCTACACAGCTCATCAGACGCAAAAGTACTGTAGCAACAGAGCAGTGAGTCTCGTCAGTAAGAGGGCAGTAACGTGGCAGTCCTTCCTTGTTCTAAGTATTTCAAGAAAGAGTATTTCTCATCTTTTAGGCTTTTTGTGCTTCCAAAAGCTTAGGACAGAAGGAGTAATGGCTCAGTCAGATGCTACCTGCCATTTGCTCAAACAGCTTTGCCAGCACATGGTAGATCTACACAGCATGACAAAGGCAGGTGCAGTCGTGCATGCTAGTGCAATCCAGCTAAAGATACGGGTGATGGCACCATCCAAGACAACAAAGCAGCCAGAAAAATTCTCCAGAAACCTGGAGACAAAGACCGTCCCCTAGCTGGTACCACAGACTAAAGGGCATGCTGCTCTGTCCCCATTTCTCCTGCCACTTGCTCTCTTGCTAGCAGTTTGCCCGACACATCAGCACATCCTCCTTTTAACCACACCACTGTCCTCCCCAGTGCAACCAGCAGCCTGCCCACTAGGGCTGTGGTCCCAGCAGATCTTGCTGCCCAGTCTTGTAGTGTAGCAAATCCCCTGTTTTACTCCAGCTCCCCCAAGAATAATCAACTGTGTTTGCTTGTTAGCTTTAAGACGTGAATAAATGCAGATGAGATTCCTACCAAGCTAATTTGTCAAACCTACAATTGAATGCCAGTGGCTGACGAAGCACTGGCATGCAGTGGTTTCCCAATGCAGTACTGCAGCTGGTGAGGAAAGCCCTTGCAGACCGTGCACAGCCTCCAAGGGAAGCTGCTACTAGCCCCGTAGGATCTGCTGCTACATCATCAATGATGACAAAGTTAAACCAACTCAACTCGAGCACGCAGCCCTCTTGTCCCTCAACCCCTGAGCCATGCCACTTCAATATTTGATTTTGAATCAGTGCTTTCTGAATCACCTGCAACTTGCAAACGCCAAATCCAACTCCATAGGCCAACAAATGGCTCACACTGCAGTAAAACAACCGTTCCCCCAAAGCAGTTTCATGCTCTTCCTCCACAGGCAACCAAGAGTGGTCAGGAACCCCGGGGTACTTTCTGCTTTGCTGCTGCTAAGAAGTGAATATAGCCAAGGGTCAGAGAAAGAAAGGTAAGGACTTGGCTCCTCTCTTTGGGCAGCAGGGCAGTACAGATTTGCACAAAATTTGTTCTACTGGATAGGTGCGCTCCACCCCCAGCTGCCCCAGTTTCACCAAAAGTCTAAGATGATCAGTTATGCCATTTTCTGTTTTCTAGAGCATACATTTCTCCTATCAGAAAGGCAGGGAGAAGGGTACTATACTAGCAGAAGGGACAATGCCGTGAGTGTCCTGTCCTGGTTTCAATTCCTGGTCCTGGTTTCCTTGTTCCCCCATGATGACAGGAGTTGGAAGTGCACTCAGGCCATGGATCCAGAGGGGTGGAAGTGGGGGTGAGGGGGGAAAGAGGAAGAAGACAGAAGAAAGAGGAGGACACGTTATGCTCCTGAGCAATTCCTGCTATTAAGTCAACCAACCATCAGGTCGTGTCTCGGTTGCAGCGGACAGGAAGGAGGACAGCAAGTCATCCATCACACGTTCCCTCACCTCTCCCCACTCCCCCCAAACCCTCACCCTATCCTGAAAGATTTCAGTGTGATATGATTGTAAACAGTTAAGGATTCCTCCAGTGCTAAGCCCACTACAAGCTGGGCCCACCCCCTCCCCCATTATGTACAATACATTCACCAACAACAGAAATTTATTTAAAAAGGCAACAGGTTAAATTCTGTAAACTGGATCCAGCTCCAAAACACACACGTTAATACTACAAGTAAAATTCCATCATCATCCTCTTCCACCCTGAAAAAAATATACCTGAGTTTAGCAGTCAATGAAAGTTTCCGCCCCCACCCCCGCCCTCCCCACCCAAAAAATCCCTCAAACCCTGAACGAGACGCAGTCTCCGGTCACGGAAAGCCACTAGTTTGCGACGCTCGCCCTGCGGTGGCAAGCCAGCTGCTCGGACTACAAGTAAAATTCCATCATCATCCTCTTCCACCCTGAAAAAAATATACCTGAGTTTAGCAGTCAATGAAAGTTTCCGCCCCCACCCCCGCCCTCCCCACCCAAAAAATCCCTCAAACCCTGAACGAGACGCAGTCTCCGGTCACGGAAAGCCACTAGTTTGCGACGCTCGCCCTGCGGTGGCAAGCCAGCTGCTCGGCTGGCCTGTCGCGGCACCATGTTCCACGGACCCAGGAAGCTACATGCTGCTCGGGCGAGGGGAGGGTGGGAGGAAGGCCTGCCCCTCCTCCCCCTTGTCCAAATCACGTGTGGCTTTCATCTTTGTGAGGTCCTTCTTTCCTCGGACTAGCTCTGGAAGAGGAAGAACAATAATTAGGGGCTTTAACTGGCAGCTTCAGAAAGGAGCAACCTCACGATTGCATGCCACCAGTTCAAAGCTAGTACTATCTGTCTGCCCAGGTTACATTTTACAGTCAGCTAAGACTACAGAGACATCCCCAACTCCTCTGCAGAGCAGTAGTTCACTTCCCAGCCTCCTCCAGTGCTTCCCCTCTCATCCAACACTCCACTCCTTTAACTGGTGGGAAGAGAAAGACTCGCATTTCAACTCTGCTCTCTCTAGCGGTCCTTACTTGATCCAGAGGCAACGCTGATGGTTTTTGTGGCGTCAAATCTTCCCGGGACATGGTTGCTGTAGGCATCTTCGGGAAAGGAACTTGAGCCTGATGCATTTGCATTCTGAAGCCAGGTTGAATGGAGAGAGTTTTAGCACATGAACATCAAGAGCAAATCCCATCTACTTGGTTGAATGCATACATACAACATTCGCATACAAGCATGCATCTCGTGTATTCTTCTTTCTGGCTTCCCCCCAAAACACAACCTTTAATCCATGCCACCCCGCCAATGGCTCAGTTGTAAGCCAAGCCCCCTGAATACTTGAAAAAGGACTGTCATGCTGGGACTATGACAAAACAGTAGCAGTCGAAGCACATTTATGAAATCTGAACAGGGAATTTTTGGAATAGCAGAATTTTCCGCTTGGGAATAAAATGTGATATGCACAATCTCAGTGAGAAGTAATTTTCTGTGAGGGAAATTTGAGACAGAGAGGAAGGGCAAAGCAAGAGGAGGGGAAAAAGAGGGCAACATTAAAGTACAGGAGTTCATAACAAGTTCATAACTTTAGTTAACTACTCTGCCCGGCTATGAGAAAGATGCAATAAACTTCTTGCAAAGAAAATGGTAAGAGCTCATTTGATTAAGAGATGCACAACCCTGGACGACACATTAACAAAACACTGTCAGATAAAACAAAGCACTGGTGTGGGGATGAGATGGATGGGACAGGCTAACAGGTCTCCATGATGGCTATTGCTACTTGGTTTTAAGGAGCTGCAACAAGACTTTCTCCAGCTTACAGAAAGGTCCAAGAGACCTTTTACTCCAAGGGTCTAAGAGTCATCTGTTAGCCTCTCAACAGCACTTGCCATCTCCTCTGACTTCAACCCATGTTCTTTCAAGGATATCCAACACTTATCGTCACCCAGGCATTGCCCCCCTCCCGCCTTGCCTTCTCGCAGAAAACACGATCTTACCCCGAGGGTCTATACAAGTCCTGGGGTGGCCCCCCCATGCCACCTCCACTGCCTCTCTGCTCCATCAGCAAGGCCTGAAAGTGACCTACATTCTCCTCCCGGCAGCGGTACAGGGGTCCCTCCTGAGGGAGGCCATTGGCCTGGCCGGAGGCTGGATGATGAGACAGGTGAGCATTCATGGGCGATCCATACGTCCTGGGCTGGAAATGACTGGCAGGATGCCGGGATGCATAAGGAGAGCCAGTCTGTAGCATCACCCCATGGGGAGGGAAAGCCGTCGGGCCGAATCCCATCCCTGATCCCAGATGCGGTGGGGGGGCTCCGTAGAGGACCTCCCCCGCTGCCACCGAGCTTTGCCTCTTCGTGGCCGCATTGTGGTTGTCCAAATCAAGAAACTCTTTGGGACTCTCCGGTCTTTCCTGGGACTCCTCGGACTTCTCGTCTTCAGGCCCCAGATCCTGCCCGTCGCTCGGAGAAACCTCTTTGGCACTCGCTACGTCCATGCGGTTGGGAGAGGCCAGGGCGGCGCTCAGTGCCTCGCAGCCCTGCAAGCCGC
>NW_009189979.1:0-536 GCF_000690835.1 Fulmarus glacialis
GGCTTACGTTGGCGGCCCCAAATCGTGTTAGGATGAGTAAGTGGAATTATATTTCATTGTTATTTTTAATATTTGAAATTTAGCCTATATTGGAGGCATGATATTGCTCGGTTTGTGGAGTACACATAAAATAGCAGCTAGTGACATGATCTCCATTTCAGAGGAACCCAGGGAAACATCACAAGGAGAAGCACGTTCCAGAAAGGAGGTTTTGGGGGGGGTTTCAGCAGCTCTAATACTGGTTGAAATGTTGTAAATCCAAGGTAGCAAATTCTATTAGTATCTCATTTGCAAGAGTCTTAACTGTGAAGAATGAATTGGATTATTTTGAAGGGAAGTGAAAGATTTATGTGCTGTAGGGCCAAATCGGAGGGAAATCCAAGCGTCCTGACAGAGACACCCCACCACAGCCCCGCCACTGAGCACCTCATTCTGCAGTGAGAGGGGTTTACCATAGAATCATAGAATGGTTGGGGTTGGAAGGGACCTTTAAAGGCCATCTAGTACAACCCCCTGGCATGGGCCGGGACATCTTC
>NW_009189979.1:584-6014 GCF_000690835.1 Fulmarus glacialis
GATGGGGCATCTACCACCTCTCTGGGCAACCTGTGCCAGTGTCTCACCACCCATCGTAAAGAATTTCTTCCTTATGTCTAGTCTAAACCTACCCTCTTTTCGTTTAAAGCCATTACCCCTCGTCCTATCGCTACAGGCCCTACTAAAAAGCCTGTCCCCATCTTTCTTATAAGCCCCCTTTAAGTATTGAAAGGTTTAGGTGCTTCATCACCTTCGGACTGATCTCCGCTGGCAGAGTTGTTTCCAGACCCAAACCCCTGCTGTTTGCAAGGCGGTTTGGGTGCACTGGCCCTGGCACCGGTGCCCCATGCCCAGGGTTTCTCCGTGGGAGCCATGGCCGGCGTGGGAGCGGAGCCGGCGGCGCGGCAGTGGTCAGCAGTGAGCACGGGCAACCCCGCGGGGAGAGCTCACATGCAAAGCTGGGATCCAAGCCGCAGCCTTGTTTAAATAGGACTGAGGAATATGAATCATATGGTGCCTTTGGAAACTTTGCTCCTTGTCTAGAGAAATGATTTACACCTCTTTCAGATTATAAGACATTTTCTGCCCTACTTAGAATTGGGGCAGATTTCCGAAAATGTTTGGGTATTAAAAGATCTGGCGAAGCTCTCACCGGGTCCTTCAGAAACAGCTAAGCATTGACACCCGTGACAGTGAGCAGCCTAGTTTCCAACGATGTATCAGGTGCTTGTCTAGAAAATTCACTTTTAAAGGAGTGATCCCCATGTGTCGCAGTGCCCAGCAGATCAGCACCCAAGCTCCAGACCTTCAGAAGGTATCTTGGCCCCTCTGAAGCCAATAGCTTTGGCCATGGGCGTTTGCACCGCCTGAATGTGTGTGTCTGGAGCCAGCGGAGGGGAGCGAGTGCCGCAGGAGGAAAACCGGGAGCACTCACCGTGGCGGTCCGGCGGCTGAGCTCGGTTGCTCTGCGGGGCTTGCAGGTGCTGGAGCTGAGCAAGGCGACGGCAGCAAGTAGCACTGCTGTCCCACGGGCATTGCTGAGCCTCCCGGGGAGGACTTCACAGAAATCCTCTTGAAAAACAGACCCTCCCTTGGTGAGATGCCGGGCAACCTTCCCCCAGGATCTCGCACCCTGTCCTTGGGGTGCTGCCGTGTCAGCGCCGGGGAAGAGGGGGGGCCATCGGATGCACTGAACGTGCAATGTGCAGCAAAGCTTCCCTCGTCCCCTGGAATAAGTCTGAGCACATTTGGGTCATGTTGGCTTAGTCCGTGCAAACGGGAGCAAGGGAAAAAGTGGGAATGAAATAGTAAAGGAGAACCTGCACCGGAGGCTGCGGCGCCGAGGCTGTCCGGGTGGAGGTCCCCTCAGCATAATGTCGTCTCAGAACTTCTGAAAAACTCCATTAGCTCCCTCCGCTTGAAGGTGACATTTATTTTCAATTCTCCCCACAATAAGATGATGAAATTACATGAACTTTAAATCAAACTTTAGTGCGACAGGATAAATAAGCCTCACAGCTGACTGCACCGAACCGGCGTCAGAATAATCGCGCCGGCGCTGCAATTTTATCATCTTAACAAATGTTTGTTTTCCATTTGCATTTGACAATGGAATTAATAAACTATTTTACCAATTTAAGTTTTATGAAAAGTGTATCCCACGGCTCAGCTCCTGACCCCACTTATCGCATGTATAGAATTTGTAGTCTTTACAGAACGGTAAAATGAGGCACTTTCATTGCACCGTTTCAAAGACCTCCGCTTCCAATTTTCGTGGTAATAGTAAGGGCGCTTAACAACAATGGTCCATTGATCTGGTTTGTCTCTTACCTGCCCTGCAGCCACCGGGCAATTGTTAAATGCAAAAGCCACAAAAGCAGATAACAAAATAGACCATTAGTGTACAGGCTTTGGCCACAATGGTTTCAATAATAATTAATATGCAGGATAGCTAGTCATGTCACACACCATTTCAGACTCGAATTGCATCTGTCAGTCCAAATCCTGACTACATGCGAGGCATCCAGCACCGAATCTAGTTAGACAGCTAACTGAATTAAAACAAAAATCTACAGATGCATGATAAATGCACAGGATGCTATGTCACACATGAATGACTTCTGTGCAGGCCAAATGACAGATGTATTTCCTCGACTCCAGGCCAGACTCCAGCACAAACCACTCTTCATTTATCAATAATTGGGCCTTAATTTCATTTGGCAGTGCTAGAGCAGCATGCTCAGCTTCCTCTCCAATAGACTAACACTAATTAGACTTTTTGGGGGGCATCAATCTTTTTATTTTATCCTCTAATAATCAACCATAAGCATAGCTATATCTTGCCTTTTTCGAGGGACATGGTAGGCTTTACCCATAACTCATTATTAGCGATAATGGAATGGGAATGCGAACCGTTCTATTATTTATGTCTGAGAGAGAGAGCGGCACCGAGGCAGGAGCAGGGGATCATATTCTGCCTATTCACATTGAATCAATGTCTTGATTCGTTTGCCACCTCTTTTGAATAATAAATGTCATGTTCTATTAGTCCTTATATACCAAAAAGGGGATTTTAGTTAAATAGAGTCTATTTATCAGGGAGATTTTGGGGTGGAGTTAAATACAGGCACAGCAATTCGGATGTAAATGTGGCACACAGTATCCAGGCACTGGGTCCATTATGGTTCGATCCTGGAGACTGCTGAGTACTTCTGGGTGGTGCTGGGCAACTTTACGCTGCTTGAAAAAAATTGTCTCCACGGGAATTATGGGCACCAGGCGAGACGGGGTTTCTTAACTTCCCGAGTTAGTGACAGCAGACTGTAAGATCCAAAAGAAACTGATCTTATATAAAATTTTTCCCTGTATGCCATCACATGCACATGTGTGTGGGTATATGTATATACATGCATACATACACACACACATATATTTATAGGGAAACGAAAGAAGGTACATGAGAGCATGCATATGCATAAAGGCAGAGATCGGATAACCGTCTATAAATAAAGCTTGTTTACACCGCACATTATGCCATCAAAGGATTTATCCCTGCAGAGTTGAGCTTTGCAGCTAAACTCCCTGCAGTTTCAAATGCAGTGATTGAAGTGACCTTGGTTTACGTAAGTTTTGATCTTATCACCCGTCTTCCCTACAAGCTCAGAGGCGAGCATGATCTCTCCAAAGCCTTTTTCTGCCTTCAAGTGACAGACTGAAAAGACTGTTCCCGTTTGCAGAGGAGACCTCAGCTTTGGGTAAGTGTTAAGCCCTATTGATTTGCTCCAGGGATCGGTGCTGTTCAGCGCCGCTCGCGCTCCCCTCAGTGTTTTCGCACAGAGCGCTGTGTTTATTGGCACAGACTAAATCACTGATGTGGTCCTCGGGGCTGATTGCTATGCCCAGATGATCTGTTGGAGTTTGCTGCATGATCCAATCTATGGCATAATTGAAGAGGATGAGGAACAAAATTCATCCTCGTTTCACCCCAGTAACTACGCCAAATTCAACAGAGAGCTCTCCATATGGTCCAACACAAGTTAGGTAATGTGTATATTATGCCATAATAAATGAAGTCTCATAGGTCTTAGTGGCTAGTTATTATCAAAGATCTTTCCTAGCAATTCATTGTGATTGGAACAGAATGCAGCAACTGGAAAAGTGATAAATAGTGCTGCCGTGCAGTTATGATGGTGATGGAAAAATCTGGGCTTGCAGTCTTTTGCTAAATAACAATGTGCCCACATGTGTTTGCTCTCCACATTTGGAAAAGTCTACCGTTCTGAATTCAAAGTCATTTATTTCCAGGATGAATGCAGATGTATTTCAAGGGCCTCTTCCCAAATAAGCTGTGTAAGTCCTGGGAGACATCTTATCCCAGAGGGTAAGAAATCTGGGAGTGCTCATTAACTCTAGTGTTGTTCTAGCAAGCGAGCAAAGGCAGAGCATGCCTGGGAGTCAGGCTCTCCTTTCCTTTTACTCCGTGCCACCCAAATAACTGCAGTATTTAGACACTTCTTTAAGTTTTCAAGCAGTTCCTAAAACTTTTTTTCCAGTTGGGATTGCACTCAGATTCACATCTTTCTTCTCCTTCTTTGTGTTGCTGTTTTCTCATTATTACTATAATTAATTTTTTTATGTAATAATTAAATTTGCTCTAAAAAGAAGGTCAGATGGGAGTATCAGATCATGGAACAATATTCCATGGGGGTAGCAGAAGTGCAATTGAGGATGTATTTAAATACATGGCTGGACAAAGTACCAGTAAAAAGCTGGTTTTGTCTCCAGCTCCATTTCAATTACCCTTAGTGCATTAAGTAGCCATATACTATATCGCAATTCTGATAATTTATAGAATTATTTGTCACTGCTATCCTCTACAGCAGAGAACTTTATTGTCAGTGTGATACCAGCCTTGCTTATTTATTTATTTCACTTGATGAGAGCAATAAGGAGGCTCCTTCCTCCTCTCCAGGCGCTGCTGGCTGTTACACACACGTCTCTGCAAATAGAGAAGATCCAATAACCTAGAGGATATGCAGCTTGAATACTTCACTTAATTAGAGTCTCTGACCCAAAAGCACCTTTTTCCCTTTCTCATTATTTTATTACATGTGGTTTTCAAAATAGGGGCTTACTTCCCAACCATACCTTTGCTGTCTAAAGTAACCCCAGAGAACAAAGCGCTATTTTTTTTTCATTCTGGGCACGAAAGCAAGAAAGACCAAGTCTTCACAGAAGTCTACCCCAACTCAACAGACTGATTACCGAATTCAATTCCTGATTATTTGAAGATGTGCAACTCCTTCTTCCGTCCATTTACTCAAGCTGCAAGTCTGCCACTTAAAAAAGATTTGTTAATAGGGTTTCAGTGCCACTGGGCCCTTAACATTTCTTTTTGCCTATAAACTAATTTTATTGTTTCGCTATAGCGAGGAAAATTGCTGCATGCATCTTGGAATGAAAAGTATTACCCTATTAAAGATAAATAGCTGATTAGCAAAATAAGGTTTTTAAAAAATACTATTTTGGAGTAAATAAGAAGTTGCTAAGCTTAGTATTATTACGGAGCTTTTTACTTTCCTTCTTGCTTCCTCATGTCCACCTTCTCACCCTAAAACTCTGGGAAACGGCTCGAGCAGGGAGGCGCGGGCCGCGGCAGGGGTTTGCTCTCCACGCTGTCCCTGGATGGGCAGATGTGCCAGAGACCTGCTCAGACCAGGGAAGAGGAGCCCGGTGGCTCACGGCAAAGGACCCCGCTGCAAAAATGCAATTTTCCCCCGGGCGGTCCGAGAGCAGAAGCCATCCAAGACGCTCTGCAGGCTACTCCCAAGCTTCACCTGCAGGCTGAAACCCCGGGGATGTCATTCCTGTTGCTTAGCCTAAGCAAGCTCCATGCTTGGATCAACGGCATCACTCCGGAGAGCAGGGCAAGGCGAGCGGGTTGGCTGGCACGCCGGGGCAGAGCCTGCG
>NW_009189980.1:0-1184 GCF_000690835.1 Fulmarus glacialis
GGCTGCGTCCCGGTAAGTGCTTTCAGGCAGGGTAATCCGGTGTTATTTGTAACACTAGTAGGGGAGCTATTTTTAGAGAGAGGCAAATTTGATTTAATAGAACATAATTTGCCGCTGACAATTCAGAGGGTGGCCAAACGAGCAGCAGCTGGATTCCTAAGGAGGCTTTTTCCTGCCCTTCCTGAAATCCACGGCTGACGTGCCAGAAGCGGCATTTGTTATTGCAGCAATTGCTGGGGGAAAGCCCCTTGGGATGGCCCATGTAGCTCCGCTTTGCTTTCCTTCTATTGCTTCGTGCCGCCCCGTAACCTGCCGTTAAAAGAAGCGAGGGATATTTTTGCTGCCGTCCGTCGCGGGAGGGCTGGGTGCACCCGAACTCCTTCAGGCAGCTGGAGCCAGCCAGGTCCCCCCCTTTGCCTTTTCGTCTGCAGGCTGACTTAGCTCTGCTCTCTCAGGCTCTCCTTGTATAAATTTAGGATAAAAAATAGGTTCTGGTCAAACCAAACAACTCATTTGCCAGGAAACAGAAAGCCTGTGTGCACTCCTGGAGGCTTTCTTACAGTCTGAGTTCTTCTGGACCAGACTCGGAGATACCTCAGGACAACCCCTTCATCCTGGAAAGGTGCAAACACCATATTCCTGCTTGTCCTTTCCCCAAGATGAAGACCCCCAGAAAAACGATGCCAGTGTGGGAAGACATTGGGTAGGTTTTTTTTCTAGCCCTAAAACCGTTGTGTCCAGCCTGTCCCCAGTTGGTGGCATGGGCACAAAGAGCCGCCGGGCTGAGCTGGGACGTGAGTTGGAGGTGAGTTGCCACGGGGCCGGCAGGGCCCCGGCGAGGGTGGGGAGGTGACATTTCCCTCGGGATTGTGTGTTGTCCCCACACGAGTGCCCCAAGGGCAGAGCAGTGCAGGCACGCAGCATCGGCCCCCCCAGCCCTGGGGCAGCCCTCCCCCCGCCGCCCCGGGCAGCAGCAGCAGAAGCATCTTGGGGGTCCCCAAGCCCTTGCTCAGCCCCCACTGCTCTCCCGGCAGCCTCGGAGCCATGTTGCGCTGCAGCCAAGAAGCCGCAGGCCGTGGGACAGGACTGCCGAGGACAAGAGCCCCAGCGGCTGCGTCCCCGGGGGTCTCTCCTGCTAGCAGATGGAAGGCAGAGCCGCAGGGCGGAGGGGCAGGAGCTTTTCT
>NW_009189980.1:1279-1502 GCF_000690835.1 Fulmarus glacialis
GAGGCAAATCCCCGTTGCCCGCCGGCCGGCCCCGCACGACCCCGGGCCGGAGCAGCCCCCCAGCAGTGAAGCAGGGTGTGCTCCCGGCTGCAGCTCCCGCCTGCTCTCGGGAGGAAAGGGCTGAGCAGGACTGAGCACGGCCGTGGCGTTTCACCCCAGCAAACGTGTGCCTGGGGTTTGGTGGGCTTCTCTCCAGATGTGCAGTCGCTCCCCGCGGCTGGAA
>NW_009189981.1:0-1722 GCF_000690835.1 Fulmarus glacialis
AGAAGATTTGATCTTCCTTCACGGTCAGACTCTGTCAGAGGAAAGACAGGCACATGCATGTGAGCTAAGAGCCCACAGCGGGAATTAAATGCTGTTTGTAAGTCTTGCATTTTACCCACCTCTCCAGCTTCAGTCTGGACAGTGACCTTCCCTGATTCCCTGCTCTGGATTGTCCCTTTTACAAAGGATTCCTTAGGATGCACCACAAAGACGGATGACTTGGCATCGAAAGGCTTGTTTTGGGCCTCGATTCTCTCCTTTTCTGACTTTCGGAGGTAAGGTGCTGCCTCCCCAAAGACAGCCATCTCAGCATCCGGAGAGGTCATGTCTGCACTTTATTAAAGGCAAGTCAGCGGAGAAGCCTGCGGGAGAAAAGAAATGTAGCATCAATAGATCATTAATGTACCTTGCTTGCAAGGAGACCTTTTCCAATGTTTTAAAAATAAGCACATACTAGAATTGCTAAAATTAGCAAAATGAGCCTTTCTCCTGTTTACTGATTTAAACCCAGAAGAGAAAAATCTTGTTTTCATCCTTGAATAATACAGAAATAACTTTTACAAAATTGCTGTTATTTGTGTCTTATGACACTGTACAGATTGTACAGTTTCATATTTGAGTATATGAATTATGTTAAAGGAAGCTTCTTATTCTTATGTAAAATTCAAAAAAAGGTATAGGTAGAAAATATACAGATGCCTTGAAAACCGATGGAAAAACTTATTTGGAAACCAGTTTCAGAGGGAAGAATATACTGCATAATATGCAATAAAGGGGGGTGCCTAATTTCAACAAATCACTAGACCCAGCACACTTACCTTGAAACTTTTCTTGGACACAGGGCAGAGCGCTGCAAAGACACTTTTATAGAGTCTGGTTGACAGATGCTCTGGATTCCTCCTCTTTCTTCGGTCAAAACATTTTTTGGCAAACATTCTTTGGCAAAGCATTGTCTGGCAAACTTAACTAAGGGCATAATTGTCATTTGATTTGACCAGATATATTTAGAAATGTTTTGTATCTTACCAATGATGCGAATGTATCAACTATAAATAATTTGACAAGAGACTTAAGGAGAGAATCTCAATTAGTCAAGGCACTTGGAGAACTTGGATGTAGGACTTATGGATTCTATTGCTGCATTTCCAGTGATTTCCTCCTGGACTCAAGGCAGATTTGTATTGCATGTCTGTGCTGCAACACTTCCAGCTGCATTGTGCAGATAACATTAATGTTTTCCACATGATATTCTGAGGCTAATGAAGAAATGCATTAAAGGCAGTAGATAAACTGTGTGAAAAAAAAAAAGCTAAAATGTTCTTGTTAAATGAATTTAACTCTTATGTTCATCTAATATTTGAAACGAGATAAACAAAATGTGTTACAGTCCAAGTTCCTCCATACAATGTTCTTGGGAACTGAGATGCAGACCAAGACAAAGAAACAATTACATTCTTTTTCTAAACGTTCCTGTTGAAAGAGAGCGTATATACAAAAATGCATTAGGTACAAAGCTGATTAAGTATAAATGTGTAATATTTAGTGACTAGCACTAAAGTAACTAACTGTACCTCCACCTTTAGTACAGATTTTTAAGACCATGACAAAGCCAAAAATGCAAAGTAACCTTCTAAAGAGCTTAAGCCTGTTCTTCATACATAGACCCACTGTCAACATATATCAAGCAATGTCGTCAACCAAGTCAGGAAGCAGGGGAGGTCC
>NW_009189982.1:0-238 GCF_000690835.1 Fulmarus glacialis
GGCGGCCAAGCCGAGAGCCCCGGGGTCGGTGCCAAGCGCCGGCTCCCTCCTCCCCGCCGGCCACGGTCAGATGATGTGCGAGGCGAGCCGGGAGGCTCCTAGTCTGGCAGGCAGCCTGTTTTGCTCCAGAGGCTCCAGTGCTGTCATCCTGGCGTTAACCCCTGATAACCTTGTCCTTTCCAGGAGGGGACGGTGGTTTTTAGGTAAGCAGAGAAGGGGTTGTGCCTCCGATGAGGCT
>NW_009189982.1:421-675 GCF_000690835.1 Fulmarus glacialis
GAGAATAAGTAACTTTTAAAAAAAAAAGAAAAAAAAAAAATTCCCAAGCAATTGTTTATCCCTGGGACAAATATACAATCCGAGTTCCACAGGAAGATGTCTCAATTTCAGATTATAATAGGATGCCAATTTGTAAATAAAGGCATTTCACAGGAGGTTATAAACTCTGTACGAGAGGGAGGTGGAAGGAGGGGGGAATGGGAAAACACAGGCAGGACTCTGCCGGAGAAACGGCGCGGGATCCTGTTCACATC
>NW_009189982.1:846-2146 GCF_000690835.1 Fulmarus glacialis
TAGCTCCGGATTTGGACAAGGTGCTTCTTCCCCGGCGAGCAGATTCCAGCGGGGATCAGAGGCATAGTGAAACATTCCCGGCCTGCCCGCGATTTCGGAATGAAATGTCACTCAGCCAAGCGGTCCCTTAAATCAGATGAGGTCCCACCTCCGGGAGAGCCGGGGCAGGGAGCGACGCTGATGCTTCTGCAGCCTCCGGAGGCCTTTTCCCGTCTTTTCGGTGCAGAGGAGCCGGGAGAGAGAAACTGAGGCTGCGCTTGCTCCAGAAGAGCCTTGCGGGTCTCCCAGCCTCAAGGCTTGCAGAGCCTTGGTCCAGCACCCACCAGGCACCATCACTCACCATCCACCAGCTCCAGGAGACCCTGGAGGTGGTTCCAGAGTCAGGGCAAGTCAACAGAACTGGGCTGAAATCCAGGTAAACTCTTGGGTTTGGTATTTTATGAATAACCCCTATAAATAAAAAAGCAGTGGAGGTGGCGAGGACAGAAGCCAGCTCATCTTGCTTTCCTGCCGCGATAGGCTTCTTGGAGAGCTTCACTTTGCCAACACATGCAGCACATTCACCTGTCCTGCAGGAGAGCCACCTTCTCGCCCACCATGGGCACCACAACCTTCCATCAGCCAAGAGCCACAAGCCCCACGCCACACATGGGTCAAGGATAGATGTCCGGGGCTGGGTGGAGAGCATCCCATGGAGACCCAGCACCAACACTATCGTGCACCATCAGCTCACTTCTGCCCTCAGAGCAGAGCCCCTCCACGGGTCATACAGGAATTCAGCTCCCACCGATCAGATGCCACCGGACTACGGGCCAGCCACCTCCAGGCTCTCCAAGCATGGCTTTGCTTGTTTGAGAAGAGTCATCACCAAACACATCTGCTGGGAACGAGTCAGCTCAAAATATAGGAAAAACACCCCCTGCCTCCTATTTACGGAAACTATTTTTCTCTCCAATGGGGTATCTCTGCTTTCTTCTTTAACCATGTCAAGGATACGAAGGATTTGGACTGGTAATACCTGAGCACAACCATCTCAGTGGGAGACACCAGGAGCGAGGAGTTCTGACCTACCCACAGAGTGACCACCGAATAAATAATGATATAAGAAAATAAATAAAGGCAAGAACATGGAAGCAAGAGCCAGCACCTCGAGGAAGCGAGGGGTGCATCATCTGGAGAAGGGGATGGCTGGGGAAGAGACAGCGGAGGTGGGATGAGAAGAGGACATCAGCACGGTGTGAAGGACTACCCGATTTTGCATTCCTGTGCCAGGAAGGAGAACAGAAAGCAGAGGGAGGGA
>NW_009189982.1:2442-3471 GCF_000690835.1 Fulmarus glacialis
AAACGCTCCCCACACATCCCTCCGGCCACGCCGCTCCCCCTCCCACATCCTCCAGCGCCTCTGGTATCTATCAATGAAACTGCCTTCAGCCTCCAGAAGGAGATTGCGACCCTGGCGGTGGCCGGACCTGAGACTCCTCATCATCAAAGGATCCTCATGGAGAGCTGCAAGAGTGCTCACTTCCATGCCCTTTTTAATGCTCCTCTTGCCATCATCCTCACAACCCCCCCTTGCAGTTTCCCTGCCAGAGTAGCTGTGAACCCCAGGCTGGTCCCATTCCCAAATTCTCAGTGCCAAGAGTGATCTGCCTCACTAAATCCTGCCCCTCCAGCTTTCAGACCGTTAGGGCAGGCCTACTGACTTTGAACACCACTACTACACCAGCATCCACTGCCCATCACTAGTGGCCAAAGCCTATGGTGCTACAGGAACCCACCACCACCATCCATGCATGATGTCTTCTTCCTCAGCCTCCTGCTCCAGCTTCCAAATCTACCAAAATGAGGGTTTTCTTGCCTTTCTTAAAGCCATCCTTTCATCAAGGAACCGCAAACCCAGCCCTGGTCTGGAGGGGATGAGGGATGCTGGATTCTCCACCAAGCATCACCGATCCCCATCTGCCCAACCTTAGCTAAGGCCAAGCCGAAGTGCTGCCCATGTACCCTGCCAATAACTCATTAAAGCCCTCTTCAAATACACCCTTCTGCTAACTAAAATGTGCAAGGGGGGGAGGGAGGGGGTTAGAAAAAAGGAGAAAGCGAGCTTTGGAGGATTGCTGCAAAGTGCGTTTATTTTCCTTTCTCGACTGGGTCTCTCCAGTTGGGAATTTTCAGCGCTGCACTTCTGCGCGCGGAAGGGAGATGCCAGTAAATCAGAGCAAATTCAAAACAAATGCTCTTTCATGTGGAGGCATTCGGCTTTGTTTCAGGGCTTGGGTAGCTAACCGTATCCCTTCATGAGTCAACTCTCCTATCAGCTCCTCATTAAACTAAATGGCTACAATTACATTTGGGGAGGAAAAAAAAGAGG
>NW_009189982.1:3523-10911 GCF_000690835.1 Fulmarus glacialis
GGGGGGGAACCTTTGATAAGGAAGACCAAAAAAAAAAAAAATCCAATCCAATGAAATAATAAAAATATAATAAAATAAGGGGGAAAAAAAGCATTTTCAGGAGGAAACGCGCTTTCTTTTGGGGAGGAGGCTCTATTAAGGAGCTGGGGCTCCCCTTCCCGTGGCCCTTCGGGAGGCACCGGGAACGAGCCGTGTTATTTCCTGCAGCCCAAGCCCCCACCTCCCGCCTTCCCTTCGGGAGCAGAGCAGCCAGACGAGATGTTATCAATAGGCTGAACCTTAACAGAAAGCCCCCTTTTAAAAACGAGTACTTCCTCTGCTTATTTCATGTGGTATCCTGTGGAACTGAACTCTCTCCTCCCCTCCGCAACGGGTGTATTTCAGGAGGAAAAAGGGAAGAAGGAAAAAAAAAAAACCCAACAAAACAAAAAAAGACCTAACAACATCCTTATTGTGTTGTTTTGCTTCTTGTCTTTTTTCTTTTTACAGTCTCTTTTTTTTCTTCCCTAAAGCTATAGGCTCCAAGAGCAAAAAAAAAAAGACAAACCCAACAGTCTTCTGCATTAAACAAAAAAGCAGCGACAAGTCTCTCTGTTCCCTCTCCCCCTCCGTTTGATTAATTCTCATTAGGGCCTTTGAACAAACAATATGCTCCCCTCTCAAATAACAGACAGGGTATATATTACACCCAAAGAAAAACAAACAGGGCTCACTTAAAGACATCCACACCGAACGCAATTCCTGGAGAGAGGCAGGGGCAGATGCACGCGCGCGTGCGGCCGCCGCCGACCTATTTCTGAAATTCCAGTTTCAGGGCGATGAATAAATCATAAATCATGGAGACATCCCCACAAAGGAAAGCACCTTCAAACATCAGCCAATACATGCAGGTACATGGTTTCAGACACTTTCATCCTGGTAGAGACAGAGCCCAGCTACAGAGTTGGCCGGACCGGGGTGGGAGGTGAGGTGCTGGAGACATCACTCCTTGGGAAAGGTGTTGGGAGTTGGACTAAATGACCTTTAAAGGTCCCTTCCAATCCAAACCATTCTAGGATTCTATGAAAAACCCAAGAGAGGTGGGGAAACCACCTTCCAAACCCCCATCCCATAACGGCACCTGGAAGCTGAAGGAGATGGCAAATAGGAAAACGAGGGAAATTGCAGAATACCTCAAGTTGGAAGGGACCCGAAAGGATCATCGAATCCAAAGCCCTCTGCAACGTCTTCTGCAAAAAACAGGGTCACCTTTCCTCCCCGGGCACCATGAACCTCACACATGAGGTGTGGGATGCTGGTTACCCTACCAGGAGCAAAGCCCAAGCACAGCTCTCGTCCCAGAGACAAGAGGTGCCACCACCACGTCAAGGAGAGCTTGATGCCAAATCCTTCTGCAAGGCGCAACCGCACCTGCTCCGATAATCCACGCATCCGAACGAACGGGCGGCCAACGTCACTTCGCCTTCCCCAACACGCCTCTTCCTGCCTCGCTCCAAAAATTAATGGAGCGTAAGGCTGGAATTCAAAGGAAATACGGGCTTTTGGGAATGGAGAACCTCGCCTGGGATTTCAACACATCCTCTGCATGAGAGGTACGCGGCTGCTACCGAAACGAAACCTAATTCCCCCTTCGAGCACGCCTTTCTCAACGACTTGCATCCCCAAAACTCCCCAGCATCACTTCGCCTTCCGTCGGGACCCTCGGTCAACGCAACCCGCGGCCAAAATCAAGGGCAACGAGAGATGTCTTACCTGAAAGCCCCCCAGGGGCTAGACAATTAGTTCCCCCTGTTTCAGTGGAGGAAGGCACAGAGTCTGGACAATCTGCTGGAGCGGAGGAAAAGAAGAAGAAGGGGAAAAAAAAAAAAAAAAAAATCAGTATATAGGCGTTTCTTCGCGGGCTCCCAGCATCGCCGCGAGCAGAACACACATTCCAAAGGGTTTAGCAGGAAGCGATTACTAATCGTCCGCGCAGAGACGGTAGTTCATCAAGAAGCATCCACCCTAACTCGTCGCCTCAACCAAGGCTGCGCGCTGCGCTTCATCACCAGCCAACGCTGATTATAGACCGGCAAAAATTACAGACTGGCTGCCACCTTGCTGGCCAAGTCACCGGGTAATGAGATCAAGGTTGTCGTCGTTCTGATGTAAGCGAGCTCCCAAAAATGCTTAAATCGTGGCTTTACGCACCCAATTTAGTCAACACCTGTAACTCGCCGAAATGGGAACCGAAAGGGAAATGTCTCATCGCCGCCCTTTTGTGGCAAACGGTCTATCTTTGTGTTCCCCCGCTCAATTTTTGTCACCGCCAGCTGCTGGCAGATCTTACACCTCGCTGTCACCTCCTGGGACAGGCGGGCAACTGGATCTACGCCTCCATGCACCACCGAAGGGCAAGGGCAGGGTAAGATCAGCCACCCCGTTAGAGGTTTCTCCTGATGCATGGAGGCATTCGAGCTCAGGGTTTTGACCGTTCCATCCCAAGCCAGCTCTTCCAGGTGACAACAGCCAGGAGCCAACACCGATCCCCTGGTCCTACAGGCAAACTCCAGCTTTTTGGTCACTACCACGGAGGAGAAAAGCTCAAGGACACTCCATGCCTGAGAAGATCCATGAAGTTCACACAACCTTCTGGTCCTCAGCAGGTTCTCGGGGACTTTGGGTTTCATCAAATTTGGGCTCCCTAGTGACATCATTTCGCTCACGGCTGTATCTCAAAGCAAGGGCCACCACCAGGAGAGCCGAGATCATTTTCTCCCTACTGATAAAGTCATTTTTCCAGATTTCATCCCTGAAATCCCAGTGAGAAAGACATTCCTGTCTGCATAACCTCATTTTATCAGAGTAAAGTAGAAGCCCTAACAGGAATATACAGTTTAACAGGATATACTTAATCAAACCAAAAACAATAGGGGAGACAGGAAATGGACTTACTTGTGAAATACTGTATACGATACACTCTCTAAATGCCTTGTCGTGCTTTCTATGCTTTAAAGAAATAGGCTTCGTCTCTTTTTTAACCCTTTATAATTTAGACAGAAGATTCCCCATGCCCTTGCCCTGAGACGGCTTCAACCGTTCGGGCTACAGATGCTTTCCGAACGCAGGCTGGACCACCCTGCCCCGCGCTGGGCTCCATCTGCCCCCAGTTACAGCTCCCTGATGAGGTCCTGTGGGATAAAGGACATAATTTGCCCTTTCCATGTTGTCTTACTCGAGGGATCGTACGTGACCAGGTCCTCTGTTAGCATGCTGGGCAGGATGACAGGAGAGAATCCTATCCCGACTTAAACTGCATAACCCTAGCAATGGGGTGATGCTGGCGTTACGGCAGCGCTGCTCCGGTTTGACTCCGAATCCATTTGGCATTTCTGCACTCAGGCTAAAAACAAGATTCAGAGCCTCCCTGAGCAGCTGGACCGCTCCCTGATCCACACTATCCAAAGGAAAGCCCAAGTGTGCTTTCACGGCTTCTTTACAGCTGTCAGCTCCCTCCCCGTGTCCCATCATCCAACAGCCAGTTCCCTTCATCAACTAATTACCCTCTCAAGTCTCTTTAGAGGACACAGAGCTGACGCACCTCGACTCTAGACCAAGCGTGATGGTCAAGTGTGGGATAAGCCCAAAAGTGGGACCCTCCTGGGCTCTCTGCCCTACACATGGCTGGTTTCATCCTTGCACTCTTCCCATCACCCACAGATCTGCCAAGGGCTCTCGCTACTAGGGGATACTCCGGCTTGTTTTATTTTCAGCACCAGAGAGGCCAAAGGATCAGAGGTAGGATCAAGCCAACTGCACATGAATCTCCTCCCAAAATTGCCTTCCCACAATATAAAACCATCGCGGAGACATACAATTACTCCTGGTGGCCACCAGCCCAACCATGCAAGGTGCCGAATAGTTCCTGGAAGCTGCCAAACCTCCAACTCCCCTTAAAGTCGATGCCACAGGAGGACATTTGGCTTTGCGGCAACATCTCAGTGGGTTTCCTGACCATCATTTCCAGCACCATCACGACCAGCCAGCCAGGAGCATGATGGACACAGCCACTTGCAGCCCCTTGTCCTATTAATAATGGGTCAAAACATCTGCCTGAATTATTTGGGGACACCACTGTCCATCTTGCTTCCAACACAGCCGCAAGTGGCAGCTCCTGCAGGGATATCGGGAATGCTGAGCTCCCACATGTCTCCAGGATTGCACGGTGAGCCCGGCCCCACGCAAGCCACCGTCACCCATCCCTGGAACCATCCCGTGTAAGGAAGAGGGAAAGTCCTCTCCTTGATGAACGAGCAAGCCAGCCTGGACTTACAGCCTTCCCACAAGGAACCCGGCTGTCAAGGGCAGATCTTTCTGCTCTACGGCGAGTCACAAATACCAGATCTGTTCTATCAACACACAGTCTGATGTGGCGTTTCACTGCCCACAGCAGACCCCCAGCTCCCTGTCCATCCCTGCTTTCCTCCAGCCAGCAACACAGCCTGTCTCAGCCTCCATCACCTCCAAAAAAAAAAAATGTAATCCCCATCATAATGGTTTTAAACTAAAAGAGGGGAGATTCAGACGAGATATAAGGAAGAAATGTTTTACGGTGAGGGTGGTGAAACCCTGGCACAGGTTGCCCAAAGAGGTGGTAGATGCCCCATCCCTGGCAACATTCAAGGTCAGGTTGGACGGGGCTCTGAGCAACCTGATCTAGTTGAAGATGTCCCTGCCCATGGCAGGGGGGTTGGACTGGATGACCTTTAAAGGTCCCTTCCAACCCAAACCATTCCATGATTCTATGATCACGGCCACTGGTGACCACTGCCAGAGCCCATGCCGGTCCAGGTATTCCTGTCTGTCTGTCCATATGAAGCACTTACAAGACGTAGCACTAAATACTTAACTATTTTTATTACCACCATCACGCTTGTTGGAAAAGCCAAAGTTTCCTGCTGGAGGCACGTTCCCACCTCCATTGGCAGGTGCAGTTGCCCAAGTCTAAATGGAGGGACCGTTCCCACCCAAAGTCCCAGGGGAGAAGATGGCTCAGGTGCATCAGCCAGGTAAAAGGCTTCACACCTTCCCATCGTCATCTACTGTCCCTCTTTCACCTAGCCAGCCCACGGCGAGCAATCCTCAACACACGGCTGGGAAAATGGGAAAATGCCGCAGGAGATGGCACCGAAGCTGGGACGGGAAACCCTCGGTCCCTCCGCAGAGGAAACGCCGAGAAAGCCTGAGCTTGCAAAACCCACCTGCAACAACAGACTTCCAGGCTCCGCTCGTGCCTGTCGCGGCCCCGTTAGTCAGAGTTCAGCTGCCAAATGGATTTTTTTCTTTTAAAAAGGAAAAAAAAGGAGGACTTTTCGGTGAGTAACCCAGTTGTTTCTGCGTTTCCGATGGGCAGCGTTAATCACTTCCTATTGGCCGATAGGAATAACTTTTCCTTTCGAAATGGCACATTCATGTTCTGCGGCTTTTCTGTTTACACACATTTTGCTACCTTATGTCAACACTTGCTAATGAATAAATATATCACTCGGCTAACTGAAAATGAGGTCCTGGCAGAGGCAGATTGGATGTTTAAACCCTGCTAATAGATTTATCCTAACATCTTTACAGGAAACCGAAGGCAAGCTTTAACCCTTCTCTCCTGCAGCTCTGAACCCCTTTGCAACCCACGCCAGGATCATCGCTGGGTAGAAACAAAGGCAATAAAGGCAGAAACATAAACTTTTGGGGGATCCCCAGCAGGGATGCAGTCGAAACGATGCCAGTCTCACCCAAACCCCCAAAACTTTGCGAGCCAGCAGACCCTCAGAGTCTATACGGAACAACCCTTCTGCATCCCAGCACGTGCTCGAGATGTTGAGCCTACTCCCGGTATCTCTTTCATTCATGAGCCTTTATCTCCTGTTTTTTCACGCTGAGGCAAAATATTTCATGCTTTGCAACCCAACTGTTTGTTAAACAGCTTTGCTTCTTTCCACAAGGCATAAAGGGAGTTATTAGTGTTTCTTAGAGGGGAAAAACAACAGTCCAGCCTGCGAGGGAGCAGTGGGCAGGATGGGACCCCGCAAGAGTACCTTATGTCTCCAAAGCAACCTCAACTTTGGGGTTTCTTCTAGTCCCGAGAAAGTGAAAAGCAGCGATTTTACAGAAACTGCTCTTTTGGCCACACAAAAAAAAAAAAAGAGAGACATGATATTGGTCTTCAGAAATACATCTATCTTTGCCTCCCTGCACCGCTGTGCCCCTCCTGCCTGCCGTGACCGAGGGGCACGACTACAGAGACCACCGTGCTCCAGCCAACACTCCAGATCCACTAATCCTTGGGGAGCCGGGAGCTGCTCCTCCCCGAGCACCCCCCGTTTCCGATTCTCCCCACCTCTCCTCCCTTCTTCCAGCCCGATTTATCTCACACCCGGCGAGCTCGCTGCCAACCAAGAGTTTATGCAGACAACCGCAAAAGAGCTGGTGCCAGCCTCAAATGGGCTTCTCCCCTGGCACCCTGACATTCAATTACAAGCAACAGGCATGCAGAGCGGTGCTAAAAAAAAAAAAAAAAGAAAACCAAATAACTTTTCAACCCCCTTTCCTAGTTTTTTCAACCTGCCAAGGTGGGATTAGGCTCCCTGAAAACACAGAAGGATTTCTACCAACTCCATTTGTTAAGTCTCATTGGGATTCCCAGGCATCAGGGAGATGCTAGCCCGAGCTGTGCTGGATCCCAACCTAAATCCCAATAAATTCACCCAGGGGCGCGGGAGCAAGCAGCACCACTGCCATTTACAACCGGAGCCCATGGTTTTCCTTGGCTTTCCAAGTGACTTGAGCAGCAAAGGCCTGTGCTGCACTGCAATCCCTCCTAAAGTCTCCTGCCAGAGTTTTAAAATCCTACTTTGTGCAGAGGGTTTCTTAGATAAATTACATGTTAATTCTTCCAGGGATATCAGAAGGCACAGAAGCACGCAAGCAGCCCAAAAGCGAAACGCATCGCGGCCTGACAAAGGCAGGAGACTTTTCCCCTGAGAAAGGGGCTGTTTTCCCTTTTTTATCTGCAGTCGGCATTGAAAAAGTCCACTTACCAGTTGGTTTGAGAAAATCCATTGGATATCTGGAGTAGGGTGGAGGGGGAGACTCTGGAATTAGAAAAGTACAGAGAAAATAAAGGCAGAGCCATGAGAAAGGAAAAAAAAAAAAAAAAGAAAAAAAAAGAAAAAAGATAGGAACTTATGATAACAGTGGCATTCTTTTAGCAAAACTGTTTGTCTTAGCTCTGGGGGTTGGAGGCAGGGCAGCGAGGCGGTGATTGCCTTGATATTTAGCTGTCAGATAAACAAAAGGGGCCGTCTGGCGCCAGTCTCCCTGCTATCTGCCGCTCGGGCTGTCTGATCGGGGCC
>NW_009189983.1:0-8595 GCF_000690835.1 Fulmarus glacialis
TGCCAATAAATGCTTCGTTTGACATCTGCTCCTTCGAGCCCCTGCGCCTGTTTCTGCACTAAAATATTTACTTCCCACCAGCAAGGCAGCCCCGGCTAGACATGCATTTCCCGCTCCCCCCTCTTTTTTTAATTTTGCGAAATTTCAGTGTAATTGAAAATGTCTGAGGGGTTCTGCTCGCAGCGGCTGGGTTACTAACGTGCAGATACGTGCAGATCTCGGCACTGGCAGCGCCAGGGCTCCCTGCCTTCCCCAACACACAGGCACATATTGTTGGATGCACTGGAATAGCAACTGCTGTCGTGAATAGGAGAGGGCTTGTTCAGGCAGAGCGTATTTTGTGGGGGCCTACAGGAAAGGGAGCTCTTGCCCTAGACTGAACACAAAAAATTGTCACATGCAGATTTGTAGTAAAACTTTTGTTTGGCAATGATGCGTTTTCATCCTGTAAAATGTAACGCCTTATTTAGGTTAAGGAGGATGGGTGAAGGGCTGGTGAGAGTGGGGGGGGGAGTGGTGTGAAGTCAGTCATACGTGGCTGCACTCTAGCTGAAACCCGTTTCATGTGAATTTGTGTTTCTTCATTGACTCCCGAAGGTTAGTTAGTTAGCGGACAGAGCTCTGCCAAAAAAAGCCAAGCCCAGGGTATGCCTCCCGGCAGCGTGGAGTGCCTTGAAGATCCCGCTCTGTGCACCAGGGCCATTTTGAGAAAGGAGGTTTTGAAGGTAGTGCCCTGAGTTACATTAGCAACGGAGACGGGAGACGGAGCCCGCTGAGTCCTTATTGCTTTGGAAAAATAGGCTTGTGGGATTTGAACAACTTTTTTGTCCCTTATTGAAGATTTCAAGATCCTCACAGCTCTGCTTCCAAGCGTGGAGCAGTTAGTTAGGAAGATGTCTTGCTGACTTAACCCACTTGTTCCCTGCTTTTATGCCAATAACCTGAAATGCCGGTGTCCCTTCTGAGAGCGGGCAGAGCCCCAGCAGCCTCCTCCGTAAGGAAGGCTCGGGGTGTTGCTCCGCTTTGCCAGGTGAAGGAGCATGCTACCGTGTCTGGCCGTCCTCCCCGTGCCCTGCCTCTCTCTCCAGCCCTGCACGGAGAACCTGCTGCTTTGCAGGTCACTCAGACCCATCATTCAGGTGCCGTCTGCCACTCCGACTTCTCCCCCAGTTCCTCCCGTTGGGGTTGTGTCTCATCCCCAGGAGGACCTGCGTCCCCGGGACAGGGTCTCACTCGTGATGTGCACTGCCCGAGCTCCACCTGGCTGCTCTCGGGCACTGCCTGCCTGCCGCGGATGCTCGTCTCTGACACTGCAGGAGGGTGTAGAAGGGACCGCTCGGCTCTGCCCTGTGCCGACACCCTGCCTGGCACGGCAGCGTGCGTGTCACCCAGAACAGCCGCACTTGAGAGCTGTTTTGGTGCCTTTAAATGCAAAATAAATGGTCTGCATTTGCTTATTCCTAGTTCATACCAAAAAGCAAATTAATGTCCCATGACGTCTGGCTGTACATCTCACTGTAAACTTTTCCTCTGTTGCTTCTGAATAGTAAAGCTGTGATTAAAAAGTCGGTTGCTCGTTTAGCTGAACCTAAGGGAGAACTGAGGCACCGACACTGGGAACAGTTTCCCAAGGTGGAATAGCGGGTCAGTGATGGAGCCAGGGCAGGCGCAGATCTGCCCAGTGCCCACCGTCCCCTGCTCTGTGCCGCACGCTGCTTCTCCAGGGGATGGGGGGAGAGCAGAGCTGCTAAAATCCCCAGCAAGACATACAATTCCTCAGCTCTGCTTTGCCCAGCTTGTTTTCTTGGCGAAATAATCTTTAGAAAAACTCAAGTGCTCTATGCACTTTCCCTCCCATTTAAATTGTGCATGACTTGCATGGTTAATAAAGCAGAAAACGCAGGTATTCAGAACATGATGGTTATCCTTTCACCGAACTTCAAGTTACAAGAGAAGAAATGGCTAAATGAGAAGGCCGACATGGGCATGGAGCGTTTTTAAACAGAGAAGCGGCGGCTCATCAAAACGTGGGAGTTTTGTGAGCGTGGAGAGCAGATCTCCCCATCCGTTTCCCTGGTGCCGAACTGCCCCAGCCGTCGGGCTTGCTGGGGACCCGGGGTTCAGGCGCTGAGATGCATGGTGTCCCCAGGGTCTCACCTTGTGCCCTGTGGAGCGAGAAGCAGCGTAGCGAATGCCTGGAGACGAGCCCGAGCGGGCTCATCAAAACGTGGGAGTTTTGTGAGCGTGGAGAGCAGATCTCCCCATCCGTTTCCCTGGTGCCGAACTGCCCCAGCCGTCGGGCTTGCTGGGGACCCGGGGTTCAGGCGCTGAGATGCATGGTGTCCCCAGGGTCTCACCTTGTGCCCTGTGGAGCGAGAAGCAGCGTAGCGAATGCCTGGAGACGAGCCCGAGCGCTGCCACCGACTCCTGGGTGGGGGCCGGAGGGATGCCCGGGGAGCAGGAGGGACCCGGCAGTGGGAGGGCCGTGGGGAGCGATTGCTCCGGTGTCAGAGCCGACACTTTCTGACTCTGGGAAGCTGTTTCCAAAACACGCAAGTCACCACAGTAACGGGGAGCAGCCGTGGTACCCTCTGGGCGAGGTGTCGCTGCACCCACGGGGGTGTCGCACGCAGAGGGGTGCAGCCCCCCCGGCACCCAGGGCAGCCCCCTCTGTGGCACGGTTTCCCCGAGGCCACTGGGGCATGTTTTACCCACTCCTTGCAGAACTTTTAGTTGTTTTCCCATGACTTCAGCTGGAAATAAGCAGGGCAGCTACCGAGGACAAGTTTTTCATGTATGTAAACACCAGGTATGTCATAGGGAAAAGTGTGTGCGTGCAATATTCATCCCTCTGTGCATCCCCACACTGCGTTTTCTGCAAACTCCTATAATGAAAAGCACCGAACATCCCACCTGCAGATGTGGATAACGTTAGGACGGCTATAAATGCCTCCTGAAAGCAAGTGATCACAACTGTAATGAGTATCCACTGTGCTCAGACATGCCAGAGTCTCCCCGAGGCTCTGCCCCTGAGCGTGCAAAGTGTTGGGAGAAGCAGCCGTAGCTGAGGGAATGATCGGGCTTTTTGTTGCTGGTGCAAAGTAACGTGGTAGCATTGTATTAAATGTCAGAGAGATCGTCCTTGTTCCTCATGCCAAGCATAAAATGTTATCCAACAGACTTAATTTTTATGGCAGTTGTATGTTTTATAAAGAAGCAGGTTTGGAATGGGGAACCCAAAACCCAGAGCTGCACCTTCCACCCCAGACAGCAGCTTGATTGGGGTCTGATGAAGCGCTTTCTATCCCCGGGGAGGTGGAGCAGGGTCACACAGTGTCGGGAAAGATCTTCCGTTGCCTCCGGCTGCCTCTTTATAATGATGATGATTATTTTGTGGTACTCTCAGCTCCCTGGGGGGATTAATGACTGCTGGCTTCGGAGTTGGGAGTGTCTGCGTGCCGCTGCTGACCTGGCCTTTCCCTAACACTTGCCCTGGTCGAACAAGTGGATTGGAAGGATGAAAGAAGGGAGGGAGGGAAAAAAAAAAACCCACTCCGAGCAAGAGCGTTTTCCCCATTAGAAAGGCCGGTTGCCCGTTTCTGCCGGCGAGGGCAGCCTCTGGACCACCGGCCCCACTGATGTCACCACGGCGGCGCGGGGACGGAGGGTATTTCCGCGGCGCTGCTCGCTTCGGCCGGCTGTGAATGCGGGCGTTGTGTGGGGCGGTTTAACCCCGCACAATTCGGGACATTGTGCGAGGGAAGCACGGCGGCCCCGGGAACAGGGGAGGAATTATGCGGTGCCGCAGGGGCCGGTGTTTCTGAGCAGCTGTGTGCTCCTCCGCCGCCTGCTCCAGGAGGTTTTGCAGGAGCCAACTGATCACTGAGAGCTTTAACTCTTAACTGAGCCCCGGAGAGGGATCTCCTCCTCCCTCTCACGCCGCGGATGTTTACACTGGGATTTCAGCAGTGGTCTGAGATGAACCTCAGCTTCGGCGGCTCAACCTGGGAGCGTGCAGAGGCGAGGAAGCAGCCGTCGTGCCTCTTATGGACGATTGGGATCGACTCTGCTCCCACCGTTCTTAGTTGTGCCACAGGTGAGGGGCCGTGCAGCAGCTGGCATCACGGGAGCGAGGGAGCCTGGTGTCTGGGCGTGCTGGTCTGTGCATTCGGGGGGCTGGTTTTGCCCTGGGGTGCAACAGTTTGGGGTCGAGGGGTGCAAATGGATAGAGTCAAATTGTAAAAATGCTCAATAGTAAATGTGTGGGAGAAGGGTGGCAAGGAAACAGTCTTTGAACAAATAAAATAAAAGCTCTCCTGGCTCAGAAGAGCAAAATCCAGTTTAATTAGAATCAGTCAGATGAAGTGCTGGGGAAGGAAAGAGATGAATGATTAAAGCTCAGTTCTGTTTTCTACCCTCCTCAAATACTTTCTGGGACCTCCTTCAGTGAAGGGATGATCTGCTCCCTGCACGCATTGCAGTGCCAGCCTATATATGCATGTATATACATGTATACTCTTGTAGGGCACTGGATCTTCTGCAGTATATCCCCTTCCTCCAGCAGAAAAAACCCTTTCGGATGGGAGGCACCCAGGAAGCAATTGCAAGCGGGGAGGATGCTCCCTGCCTCCAGGACGCCGTCACTCTCCCTGACTCGGATGGGCTCAGGGCCATAAGTTTTTTCTTAAACCTGGAAAAGACTCTTTTTTTTTGGAGAAAGGGGTTTTTGAGAGCGGCTGTCCGAGGGAAGGCAGCTCCATCGGTCCCCACGACCCGGGTCTGACCCAGTGCACGCGTCTGGCGTTTGCGGTGCTGCCGCTCCATCGCCGCTGGAAGAGCCCTGCCTCGTAGCCACGCCGAGTCCCCACGACTGACTCTCCCTTAGGTCCTTCGGTTTATCTTTTTATAGACCCTCGTTCCAATTTCGAGTGATGTCTGGATCTGGATGAATTATTTCCTGCCATCTCCATAAATAATGGCCTCGCTAAATATAGCTGAAAATGGAGGAAGGTTTGCTATTCTCAGAAAGATTTTGAAGCCTGGCTTTTCTGGAAAGAGGACTTTCTTTCAAGACACGGTGGCTGCCTGGGAGCCTGGTGGCCCAGCCTGGGAGATACCTCCTTCCATGAGTGCTTTTTGCATCCATGAAAGGTTGAAGGACCAGGCAGTTGTCATGAACATCCTTACAGGCCCCCATCGCTCTTGGCAGCATTTAGCTTGATTTGACATTTTTTTGCCCCGATTGCTTGTTGCCAGCATGTTTGGGTACCAGGAAGGTTTGTGATCTGGAGAACAGGTCTTGTGAGGAGGAGCTCCATGCGTTAAGGCGGTTAAGACTGACTAGTTGAGGTAGTTAAAAAGGGAGATAAATGTATGTTATAATTATCTCAGGAAGGAAGAGGCAGGCAGTGGTGAGGAGCTAGCTCCCAGCAGCCGCCTGAGGTGTTAGAGGAGCCAACAGCAATCATTTGACGTTACCAAAGCCCACAGTGGAAATAAGGATGAGTTTTTTTAACAGCTGGGGTAATTAGCTGTTGGAGCAGCTCACCAAGAGGTGTGCTGGACTCCCAGATGTCGAACGTTTTTGATACACAATCAAATGTCGCTTCTTAAATTGGCGAGCTCAATACAGGTAGGGATTGCTAAGGGAAATCTCTGTCTCGTGGATGTGTGGGAGGTCAACCGCGATGAGACCCACTGTCCCTCCTGGCCTCAAACTCTAGGAAGCAGTTAGTTTATTTTTAATATATCAAAGCAGTGATTGGAGTAATATATGTTACTTGACAAATGGTCTGGACTTTGATTATGTTATGAATACATTACATGATTAAAACACTGTGTATGAAATACGCCGGTAGGTAACTCTCAGCGTGGGAAGGGAGGAGGAGATGGGATCAAGGGACCGAACGGTCCCTTCCGCTCCTCTGTGTGTGTTGGTGTGCGTGTAGCACCTGCAGGATCACTTTCCGTGGGTGTGTACAGCGCACGCCTTGTTCCAGACGAGGTAGGCACTGCTCGGAAGTTCGCAGCCAAGTTTTTGGCAGGCAGCCTCTGAGTGCTGATCTGTCCAAGTCTCATTGGCTTTGAAGTGAGAGTGGTGCTCAGGTACCCCTGGGAATGGGGCTCCGGGGGGGCTCTGGAGGCACTGGGGCCAAGGGCTGCCATGCTCGGAAAGGCAGTGGCTGGGCAGAGTCTTACCAAGCGCTGGCTGCTCTGCCGGAACCACATCGTTGGGCTTCATGGCACCAGCAAATGGAGAAATCCCACGGCCCCAGCAGTAGTTTTGTACTTGGAGATGTGTTTTTGTGACTAGATGAAATAGCTATTTATCCCTCACATGCTGTAAGACTGCCCTGGAAGATGCTGTGTCGGCAGAGCAGACAAGCTGGGGAGCTGAGGGACTGCTGGGGCCAGGGCGGGGGCAGAAGCAACCAGGAGCTGCTGCAACATGGCCTCAGAGCATGAAGAGGTGGGTGGAGAAGGGTGCCAGGCACAGGACACCCCATGCTAGGAGCGTACAAGGAGCAGAAGGTGATGCCGCCCTCGGTGAGCGGGCACCTCCACACCTTGCTGCAAAATGCTTGCTCCGACCCTCGCCATCACCAGCCTGATTTTTACTGAAGATGTGGGAGCAGCGCTGGATGAAAGCTACCTGGAAGGTGGGGTGGAAGAGAAAGATCAACCCTGGAGCAAGCCTGGGGCTGTGCACGGCTGGGCAGGGGTGGGAGCAGGCATTGGGGGCTGGGGAGGCCGTGCCCCCTCTTAATGGCGTTGCGGGGGGGCTGCAGCGGGGTGGGAAAACCTTCCTCTGGTGCCAGGGAAGCTCTTCAGAGGCATGCCACATGGCATGGCCATGGCTTTGGCTTAGGGAAGAGCCACATCCTTCCCTTGGCTCCTTTTCTTCTCTGGCCCCTTTCACATTTCATCCAAGGTGGATTTCATGTATGAAAAGATAATTATTAAAAAAAAGAAAACAAAACCAACCAGAGCTGGAATTGCTAGGCAAGCAAGCGCAAGCTGTGTTTCAGCATGCATTTCTCTCTTTAGCCTGCTAGCAGTACATATCCACGCTAGCAGTAATATTTTCTCTCGTTTAACAGAAGTGGTAAGCACCAGCGGAGGAGTGAAGGGAAATGGGGGTGGGAATGGTGGAGTGGGGAGGGCAAGGCGATACCCAGCTGGGGTGCGAAGGATGCGATGTGGCGTGATCCTTCAGACCCCACGCCGCTCCCCTGGCTTTCACCAGACTGCCAGGTAGCACCCGGCAATTTTTCATGAAGGCGTAATTCAAGAAGATAGCTGCAATTTCGGGGTGAAGAAAATACCCTACTTCGGCCTTTATTGTGTTTTTTAGATCTCCTCTAGTCCTTGCAGTGCTCTTCAAAGAGCCTGTGATGAAGAGCTTCCTTCCCACTGCTCACCCCCTGGGAGGCCCCCCCCAAAAGTCCCCCAGGTCTGCCTGGTACCCAGCACTGGTACCCTGGGGTGACCCTGGACTGGGGACACAGCCAGCTGCAGGCTCATAAAAAGCCAGTCTTTTGGGATGAAATAGAAACACCCACCAGATACAAGTATGAGCCTCCTTGGCCCCTGCCGTTGCCTTGGCTGTGTCTGGCTTCCCATGGGATGGCTCTGGATGGGACATCCCAGACCGTGGATGGTCACAGGCACCCCAAACATCCAAGCATCCCACGTCAGGACAGAGCAATGGGCTCCTGAGGGTTGTTTGCATGACAAGGGACACCTCGGTGCTCATGGGTTCACTGATGTAGTTTTGGATTTCATCTTTGGATGCTTTTGTCACATGTTGGGCTGGTACTTGTTTGCACAACTGTGTGGCATTTGTAATGATTTTCAGCTCGTAACATACTTCTTTTTATTAATAAATGGATGTGGATGCACAATACTTCAGCATTTGAATGTTTGGGGAAGAAGGGTGGGTCATTAAATTGTGTTGAGATGCCTCTGTCAAGCACCTTGCTGTTCTCAGATAGCCTCTACCTGAGGTGTACCCCAACACGGTACAGCATCACGTACCCCTCTGCACCGTGCAAGTGAGTGGACTCGTAAGTCATCCTGCTTTTCCATTGCACCCAGCCCTGTCAAAGACGATTCCTAGAGCTTGTGAGGTGGTAAGGATGCTGTAATAAGCACCCAGAAGGCTGAACTGGAGTTGCTGTGAGCTCGCCCGTGGCTGTGGATTTAGGTGTGAGCTGTGGCTTTGGCGTGGCCGTACACAGGCTGTGTAGCAAGTGCGGGAGCCCGGAGTGGCTGTATCCCGACTATCGGTATGGGCTTGCACAAAGCTCAGCGTCACTGCTGCCGTCTCACTGAAATGGGGCATGTTAGAAATTGCATTGGTGCTTTGATGAGGTCTCGGTGAGCTCCTGGCTACAGGTTGGCATCGGTTCGCGCATGGCGGCTGCTAGTCAATGCCTTGCTTTGTCGTGTCTGCAATGCATGGGAATAACTTGGGCAGTGTAGTTAAATTAATGAGTCTCTAGCTTCCTAGAAAAGTGCAGTTTCCATTAAAAATTATTAAAATGACGAATTTTCTTCATGACTCATGATTTTTTGAATAATTTGTTTTCCCTA
>NW_009189983.1:8613-9128 GCF_000690835.1 Fulmarus glacialis
TATTACACCCACCAGGTGGGAATTACAAAGTCAGTGGGACCACCAGGAGGACCGGAGGAGAGGGCAGCATTTAGCATGCTGATTGTCAGGGCTGTAATTATATGCTAAACAGTACTTGTGGCCAGTGAGACTTTCTTTCGGTGGTGGTCAGGAGGACTTTGGAAAGGCAAGAGGTACTTTGATGGTGTGCTGCTAAGAAGACTTACACCCACCAGGTGGGAATTACAAAGTCAGTGGGACCACCAGGAGGACCGGAGGAGAGGGCAGCATTTAGCATGCTGATTGTCAGGGCTGTAATTATATGCTAAACAGTACTTGTGGCCAGTGAGACTTTCTTTCGGTGGTGGTCAGGAGGACTTTGGAAAGGCAAGAGGTACTTTGATGGTGTGCTGCTAAGAAGACCTGGGGAGCCTGCCGGATGGGGGGTTGAGCCATTGACCAATGTGGGTGCTTCTCCATCACTGGCAGGGATGCCCTGCGGGGACAAGGCTGGATTGATGGCCCGAGGCCAACTG
>NW_009189984.1:0-1213 GCF_000690835.1 Fulmarus glacialis
AAAGGAGGAAAAAATAAAATCAGGATGCCTTTGCTAACAGCCGGTCCTAAAATTGAGTCAGGAATTCGCACCGCGGCGATACAGCCCGGCGCTGCTGAGCCCGGGGTCTACGCGTCCCCGTGGGCTGGCTGGGGACAAGGGGACACCGAGCATGCTGCCTGTCCCCATCGCCCATCCAGCTACACGCATGCAAACACGCGCCGAGTCGCTTTGTTGAGTGACGGCGGAGATTTTTCGGGGCTGTCGCTTGGATTAGCGAGGCACCGGTGCTGTCGCAGCGAGGAGGAGGAGGGTGAGGGGGATAAAGGTCCTGGCACTCGCCGGGATCGCAACAAAACAAAGCACCAGATGGTTTCAACTTCGGCATAATACACGGTGAAAAAGTGTTTGAACCGGGGATGAAAAAGTAAATGCGGAAAGGGAGAGAGAAAGAAAAGAAAGAAAAACCCTCAGCAAGTGTCAGAGCAGAAGAAAGCACCGGAGAAAAATGGCAAATGTTAAAAACCAAAACAAAAAGCCCTCCCCCGGCACAAAGCCGTGGCTGCTAACATCTGTCCAGCAAAGCCTCTCGCCAAGGCCCCCTTCCCTTTAAAGTCACCTTTCCTCGCCTCCCTCGTTGCGGGGACATGGCCCTGTCCCTGCTCGGTGTTGGAGGACCCGCTGGGCTCTGCCACGTCCCACGTCCCCGGTGCTGGCCCTGGGGCAGCCGGCAGTGACATGCCTCGGGCAGCGGCTGCTGCAGCGGGCTAAATATTTTATTACACTTTTTAGCTCTCGTGTAGTGTCCCGGGTGTCCCTGTTGCAGCCAGTGGGACTGTGTGACAAACCAGCCCATGTCTCCACTGCAGGATCTCGTGGGGTTTGAAGCCTGGTTTCCTATCAAAGCAAGGCTTATGCAACCCGCTGTGCGTCCATGCGTCTGGCTGCGAGGCTTTTGTGTGTCCTTTGCTCCTCCCCCATAAATATTTTGAACCTGCAGACCGGTTTCAGAATCGCCTTAAAAAAGGGAAGAGGGCTTAAAAGTTATTACGTCCCTAGCATTTTGGCAAAAAACCAGCAAAAAAAGCCCATGCAATTGTGCGAGAGCAGATTGCATCGTGAGCTAAACCCCTTATTAGCCACCAGAGAAGCCACAACCCTCGGGGACCGCCAGCTCCCTGCTCCCGCTCAGCCTGTGCCTGCTGGGTGGCCGATGGCTCCCGCCTCTCATGCA
>NW_009189984.1:1240-1856 GCF_000690835.1 Fulmarus glacialis
GTTTGGAGTTTTGCTGGTGCCCATGGAGGGCGCGTCAGCGCCCTGGAGCCCCACCACGAGATGGCTCATGGGGCAGAGAGTGATCCCTGGTTGTGCCCCCCCAAAGCAAGTGGGGGGCACAGGCGGGTCGCTGTGCTGAGCCACCACGGGTGCTGGGGTGAGTGGAAGGGCTGGGTGCCATGAGGCGCAGCGTGATCTCCACATCATGGCGACACAAGGAGACCCGGGCGGGATGCCGACCCCGCAGACCCTGGGATGGCAGGAAGCCAGGGTGCCATGTCCCCAGGGTGGGGGCAGTGGGGTGACATGGTGCCATGACCTTCAGGCATGGGGCAGCCCAGGTGACGTGCCATTGTTTTTCTGGGACAATGAGGAGCTGCAGGGCCATGTCCCCAGGGGTGCAGGACAGTAGGGAGCTGGGGTGATGCCATGCTGGGGACAGGACAGTGGGGAGCCAGGGTGATGCCACCCTGGGGTGCAGGACAATGGAGAGCTGGGGTGATGCCACCCAGGAGACAGGACAGCGGGGAGCCGGGGTGATGCCACCCTGGGGTGTAGCATGGTGGGAATTGAGGTGATGCCACCCAGGGGACAGGACAGTGGGGAGCCAGGGTGA
>NW_009189985.1:0-919 GCF_000690835.1 Fulmarus glacialis
TTCCTGCGGGCGCTGCTAATTAATACTAATTTTTGGAGAGGCGCTGGGGGCCGAAGGGAATTGCCGATGGGAGGTGCCGAGCGTGCCGGGGATCACCGGCTCCGTGCGGAGGCGAGCACATGGGCCCATGCATTTTTTATAGGGTGCACCCAGGGTTATTTTTATTTCTTTCTATTTCCTCCCTCCTCCCCTCGCCGTAAAAGTCCCGGTTGATAAAGAATTAGTGCCAGGTCGTTAGTCCTGGTTTTTATGAGATAAACCCGGGCGCAAGGTGCTGTCATGTAAACGCCGGGGCCAGGGGAGCGCGGGGACGGGGAGAGCGGAGCTGCTGCCATGAATTATTCAGCAGCGCCTGATTTCACATTATTCTCGCTGATACTTTTACAACCTGTCAGTAAATAAAAAGATTCTACATTATTTATAGAAATGGACCCGAATTGGTTAGGAGAATTTACTGTTGCTATTATTAGGGGCTGCTCAGCACCGCGTTAATGAGAACCGGGTGATGGCAAACGCTGCTTGCCGCCAGCTCGGCGTCCCCTGCGCCCTCCCGGGCTGCCGCCTTGCTCCCCAAGGGTGGCTGTGTCCCCCCGGCCGCCAAAAGCCCTGGCCTGGGGCCCGTTCGTGCATCGCCAGCTGCAGGCTGGACAAGGAGGGATGGGGGTCTCCCTGGCTTTGGACTGCTTGAAGGGGGGACGTCTCCTTCCCAGGGATGTCTCCTTCCCGGGGACATCTCCTTCCCAGGGACACCTCCCTGTGGATGGCACCTTCGAGGGACATCTCCTTGCTGGGGACATTTCCTTCCTGGGGATGACATCTTTCCAGGGATGTCTTCCTGGGAACATCTCCTTCCCAAAGACATCTGCTTCCTGGGGACATCTTCCTGGGAACATCTCCTTCCTGGGGACCACATCTCCTT
>NW_009189985.1:1249-2740 GCF_000690835.1 Fulmarus glacialis
TGGTTTCCCCCCCCCCGAAGGAAGCGGGCCCCGCCCCCCCCCCGCATGTGCCCTCCTGGCTCTGCATCCCAGCACGGCGCAGGAGCCGGAGGGGGGGGCTCCGTTTCCAGCCTGTCCCCCCCACACCAACGTTTTGCGAGCAGGAGCCATCCCACCCACGCGCCCGCCAGCCCCCCGGATCCCATCTGGGCTTCCCGCATCCCTGATGTGACAGCTCCGGGGAGGTGGAAAAGCATGGCACGGGGTTGGAAAGCCCCGGGGAGGGGGGCTCGGCTGCGGGGAAACCGAGGCACGGCGGCGATGCGCCGTACGGACAAACGGATGGAAAAACCAAGAGGAAACCCAAGAGCGTAATGGTTTGTCTGCGGTGTCCTAAGGTGGCTGCTCCCAGCCTGCCGGTGACAGGGTTATTGGCAGGGAGGGCCGGGGGGGAGGGATGGTCGGGCTTAAAAAATGCTGGGGCCGTGACTTTGCGAGCAGACAGTTAACATAAATTCACATGATGGATCAGTTATCACTTCATTGAACTTGTGGCGGATCCATTGAAGGCTGTGCAGTAACATACTGTTTCCTGGCTCTGCGCAGCGCTGGGATACATTAAATACACTTTATTTATAGCTTACCATTGCTGCACTGTGGGCAGGAGAATGCAGCTTTTGCAACTATCATCTAATTTTATGATGAGCATTAAAGCAAGGCCTATAATTTGCACCTTTTTATTCATTAGACACTGGTGCAGTCATAAGTCAAGAATGCCCAGGGATTTAGATGCAGATCCAGAAGATAAACTATTGACAAGCCAGATGTATTTTTACATTAGTGTGCCTTTACAATAGTTTATGTTGAGAGTGGAATATAAATTGCATTATTAAATACGAACCACTCTTGTAACCGCTGCTCTGCCTGCTTCTGTGCAGGCAGGGCAGGATTCGGAGCCGCAGAGCAAGGAGGCTTTGCCTGATGGCTCCAGGCTGGGTGGGGGATTTTTATTTTGGCTTTATTGGTGTGCCGACGCAGCGGGGCAGGGGTCTGTCCCGGGGCTGTCCCCGGGAGGAGGCGGTGGCCCTGCGGGATGTCCCCATTGGGAGCAAAGCCGACCCAGCCACGTGCCCCCACCGGAGACCTCCGCTCGGCCGCTGCCACCTGGCCAGCAGCGAGTTAAATCCTTTTGTTTCCGAGGCAATACAGTTTATATTATGAGCATGAATAAAAGATGGTTGTGCTAGGGGTAGCTGTCAGGATCTTCGCCGCCTATAAAGGCTTCTACTGTAGCTTGACAGTAAAAGACTGTGTTTGGGGACTGATGTGGTTTCTCAAAGGAGCTAAATAAATAAGGGACGCTTATTTTTACACCAGTAAAGGCTGCTGGAAATTTAAAGCCCTGTTTATCTTGCTGAAATCGCGGTGTTTATTGTTATCTCATGTAGAGGGAATTTGCATGTTCGCTAATAATTAACTGAACCCAGCGCTTCTCCCTCCTGTACGTGCCGC
>NW_009189986.1:0-49899 GCF_000690835.1 Fulmarus glacialis
GCTGAAAAGTCCTTGACTACTGTAAACAATACATACCAACAACTAAAAACATCAGTTTCTTATCAACATTATTCTCATACTAAATCCAAAACACAGCACTATACAAGCTTCTAGGAAGAAAATCAACTCTATCCCAGCCGAAACCAGGACAAGGACATCAGTTTGCACTGGCTGCACTTCAATCCTCCTATAGGAATTTGAAGTCTCACATTTCAGGCTCCACTGTCTTGAACATATCAGTATCCATTCTGTTACCCTCTTATGTTATGCCATCTCTTCAAGGAAGCTCCTTCAATTCTTTGTCAGCGCCCAGGCCCCTCCTCCTCTTTTTTCTCAGAACTCCATAAGGAACTTCTTCTCAACTGTGCTGTGAACTACTCTTTTCTTTAGCTGCAGTCATTGCTGACTCATGCGTAACCCTTGTGCTTAGCTCAGCCACCCCTTCATTATCAATCCTGGCTCATTGCTCCTAGCTACTCACGCAGCCCCACAGTAAACTTTTAAATAAATTAAAGTTAGGAAGACTCAGGACCTTTGGAACACTCTCGCATGAGTCTCTCATCACTCTAATTGACTGTTGGCTCTTGTATCCTTCATTCTTCTCCAAACAGGTATAGCCATTAGTATGCTAATGTAACCAAGTATTTCTACTTGCAAAAACCCAAAAAGAGATCTAAAAATCTGGGTATCTTTATGTAATAAGTTGAAATGAACATACAGCACATTGTTGTATGTTATAGCCAAACAGCTTTTGCTTCATTGTTAATGCAGTTGTCTCGTTATTATATCTCTTCAAACCTGCCAAGAACATTTGTCTTCATTTAAAAGAGCACACTGCACATTCCATATTTTAACATAAAACCAATATGGCATTTTCAGAGTCTAAAAACAGCTCCTGAAAAACAACTGTCCTGAAAACCAAAGTGTAATAACATCAGTGAAGCCTGTTTATTATTCATCCATAATCTCCACCTTAATTTGCATAGTTCCCAAGTAAATAGAATTGTTTCTGACAGCCCGGTAGAACCACTCTGACAGCCAGCATGCATTCTCTTTTTTCCTATGAGTCACAGCCAGTTACAGAGACTTTTCAGGCCAAATTGCACTTTCATCGATATCAGTCCAGTCCCTTATGTTCACACTGCACCTTCAGTTCTGCTTTTACAATACTGTTACCCTCAATGCTGTGCAAGAACATAAGAACTTCAATTCTTCAATGGTTTTCAGAGACCAGGTTGATTTTGCTTGCCCATCATTTCAAAAAACACATCCATATTTTATCCAAAAATCTATACTTTATCCATCTTTAAATAAGAAATCTTTCAGACTTGGTAATGCAAAACCTCACAAAGCTATTTTTATAGAGTAATTTTTCAGGATAGCATCACCTTCAGTTTCATTTTTTAATTGTCATTCCTCAATAGCTCAGTAACGAAGAAGTTGTTTTAACAAAGCATGCCATTTTCACTTTTTTACTTGAACGGAACATGATCACTTTACACTCAAAAGGGTTGATTTCTGAGAAGAAAAATTACCAAATACAAGAAAAAGAAGAGAACTTGGAAAGGGTGTTCTCTGGCACAGTGAAACATCACTATTACAACACAGTGATAGCAATTTGAGATTAATTAGTGAGGAAGAAGTTGAAAAACTTGTATTTGAATTGGTTTTGTGCTTCAGAGTTGTAAAGGGCTTCTTGTTTTCTTTTATGTCTGCCTGAAAACCTGCTATTCTGAGCTTCATAAACTTCACAACACATTTATGTGAGGACATAGTTAAAATACTAAGTTATTTTGTCCTGGCAGAGTTGACATTTACCTTTTTTAAAGTGTTTAACGTCAAAGCCAAAAGAATAAATTCATGATGTGAACTAGGCCTTATTCACTTACCAGAAAAATATTCATCCAATACTTTGTAAACATTTAAAACACTTAGGATAAGAAGCAAGATCACAAGCCTCTGCTCATGCACCTTTCATCCCTTAAACTATAGGTGTAACGCACAATATAAAGCCCACTTAAATTAATGAGATTCTTTCCACCGACTTTTGAATTAATACTGTAAACAATCCTTCATTTCCTGCCTGCCCAGAAAAATATATATGTTCACAGAACAAAGGCAAAAAGGGAAGAGCTTCCCTTGCCAGGTTTTGTAATCGAAGAAATTAAATTGCCTCTGAGTAACCTGTTCTATGATATTGCTTGTGCTGTGCTCATTTGCTTGAATATAACCTAGCAATAACAATCCAAACCGGGAGGAAGACTAAAATGAGTATGAGCGTAAGAAAACTGTATGAGAACTGTCTTCCAACTGGCTTTCAATTTACAGTAGGCATGCCACCAAGAAAGCAATTCTGAGTTAAAACATTACAAACTTGTGCATTGCACCGACAATCTCCAGAGAATGCTGTGAACAACACAGAATGAGTTTTACTCTCTCATATGTTAGTAATCGTTGAGCATGTTATGAATTATCCAGCTGGACTTCTTGCCTCTATCTTAACCAATAACCAAAATGAGCCACAAATATTTCTATAGCCCCGATGCAAATTAGCACAATAGGGCTTGCATCCACTACAACAGAGACCTCTAGGGCAGCAGGACAGTTGTGTGCAAGCTGACCGTTGGGCAGGATTCCTGGCCCAGGCTCTCCATCAACCTGTGCGTGGGCATGGGTTGGGAGAGCATTTTTTGGCCCAGGTCAAGACTGTGCCAAGAAACACACTCACAATTTAGCAACATGAATCACATGCCAGTGCATAAAGGATGCCTTTACTGTTACTAGCGTAGACAGATTCTGCCACACAACAGAACAAGAAAGGTTTGCATATGCAGCAAGCAACTTTCATGAATTCTCTTCCATCCCAAAAAACAGCAGCCTATCCTTCACATTTAGTTGATAGAATGATTTTGTACTATGTGCATTATAAGGTCTGGAGAAGAATAGTGGCTAGCAGAGGAATTAGTTTGGATAAAAACCAGCACTTCGCTATAGACATTAACTGAGGGATGCCAAAGTACAACTATACGGTATCAAATTTAAGTGCAGAGGTTATTCATATGAGTGATAGAGGTGACAACTATCAATGGAGAACTTTGAAGAAAAGTAACTGCAAAGGGCAGAAGCTAAAAAGAAGGCTCCGTATACTTTTAGTGGATCAGATATGAAAGCATCTCTATTGCTGGACCCTGCACCTGGGAAAAAATGGGAGACATTCTGACTGATCTTCATAAGTAAGTGTCAATAAAGATTGTGAATGTTTTACTCACAGAGAGGTAATTTTCAGAAATACCTTTGAGGTACATGTTGGAAAAAGAGGAGCAGGAATTGAATCTGTCAGTAAAGCATCTAGAGAAATTTTAGGTGAAAATAAGAAGACAGATATTTAAAGTGTGTCTGGAAAGTGCAAATGCAGACAAAACTTACAGTTTAAAGTATAAGTTTTCTTTCAGTCACACTTAATATTGCATTAGGATCACTGGGGTTATACTGTCAGATAAGAGGACAAACTCCAGAAGAGAAGACAAGATATGACAGATAAATAAACCTTAAATCAAAATAGCTGAACAAATTATACTGCACCGTGAGACTGGGCACATGTAGTGGCCCTTAAGTTTAGCAACTGTTGTGATAATTTGCACATGATACCAAAAAAAAAAAATCAAACTTGATACTGAAAATATCTTCCTGTGGCATTGCAGTGCTGTTGATGATATAGATGTCCTTTGTGAGACTGTAGTTGTAAACTAAACCAAAGGAACAACAACTGGGTCATTTACAGACAACTTATAAGCTATTTATCAGAACCTAGAAAGGCATCTTGCTTGTTGTGGACCAACAAAAATGATTGAGTAGAAGAACAAAAAATTGAGTGTCCTTAGTTATCACTCATTATCTTTGTGGGGGAGATCACATAACTACGCAAAACCCACTGCTGTTGCACTAAAAAAATAGCTTGCTCTAAAAAATTCAAGTAAAAGTTACCATACTTACACAGTTACGTTGTCTTGTATCACATAGAGAATCCTACAGTATAATAAACAACTGTGCATATCTCTTCACATAAATGCTCATGAAGTCAAATGTTAATTATTTTGAGTTATCGTGTCGGATATCAGAACACAATGTAATGAAGTTAAACCACTTGAGCCTTCAACTTTGAAGGACACCGGAGAAGATTTTTAGAAGATCTAAAAGTTTGTCTATAATTTAATTAAAGTAAATAGTTTCATAGCTATTGGTTTAAAATATGAATAACATTATTTTAGAACAATTCTTTCTACTATAGTGCTATTTTCAATATGGGTATCAGATTTCCTGAATTCTTTGCTTGAACAAGTGGTGTTAGCAGTACTTGAGTCTGGCAAAAGAAAAGAACATGGGATTTTTTAAATGAAATGGTACCTTCAAAGCTTTATGGTGCCAGTAATATTAATGATCCTGGAAGAGAAACCTGAAAGTCTACAGCTATGATTTCTCAGCTGTTTAAGATCCCAACATTTTCAGATATGTTTGCAACCGAAGAGACAGCCTTCCTTGCCGTATTTTTTTTGTCATTGAAAATATGTCCCCCTTCCAGAAAAACACTCCTGAGATGCAAGCCCTTACTTTTTTGCCCCACAGCCTCTGCAAGTCCATCTACTATTTCGTGGCAGTTTACTTTAGAAATTAGTATTTAATTTAGAATTCAGTATTATCTGACCAGTATACTGGATCCCTGTATTCTGACAGTGTCTGCTGATCCTGAGACAAAGGTGCTGTATTATGCAAATCAGTTTAAAAATGCAAATAAAGAATAATAAGCCGTATGTTCCTTTATGAATTTATATTTTTAATTTAAAGAAGGAAAAGATAAACTGTTTTATAGTTGAGGACTTGAGAGTCACAAAAAGCCAATGAAATATACCAGTTTTGACATAGAATTATATTTCTGCTCTTTGCTACGTTCTTTGCATTCTCTTTGGGTTTTTTTGTCCTTTGTTTCATTTATTTTTTGTTGTGGTCTTTAAGTGGTCTTTGTTTGTGTATTCAGTGCATGGTCAGAACTTCATAAGAATAAAATTAACACCCATTTAATTTATCTCCTTAGGCTTATCTCCTCAGAGCTAAATCAAGGGCAAGATTTTTGTCAACCTCCAAGAAATTTTATTATTCAAAGGATTTTCTACTAGCTTTCATTTCTACTTCATGACATAATCCAGCTGAGTAGATTTTAGCCCTACTCATTTTGCTATCATCACCAATCAGATTTCATTTTTCATGTTCATTTTCCAGTAGTTTTGATTCTTATACTATTTATCAGAACCCAGAGACAGGCAATTAGTTTGTTGAAGGAAAAAGAACCTGTTTCAGGGCAAGAAGAGAAATCAGGTGTCCTTACTTAACCCTCTTTGTCTTTGTGTGGAAGACCTGTTCACACTGCTATTAAAAAAGAGCACTGTTCTATTTTAAAAAAAACAACAACCAGATGCTCTAAAAATAATGATAAATTATTATTTTGAGGTTGCATTTATTACCTACTTTTTGTAGGTCATAAAAATGGATAAATGTTCTCTATATTTTTCATCATTACTACATTAAAAATATTAATTGCTAGAATAAGTAGCTTTGAATTTGCACTGTTTTTTACATTTCTCAGCTGTGCTTCAGTACCCTCATTCAGAGTGGGTGTCTTACAAGAGTGAAAGAAGGAAATAATTTGGTACCTGGTATGAGCTCTTGCTTTCAGTAGCATATTGTTTATTAAAAAGGGATGAATGGTCTACTTAGATATTCAAGGTAGCTAAACACTTGAAGCTCAATTAAAGCTCATGAAATTGTGCGTTCTGAGGACAGAAAAGCTCCCTTCCCCCACTTGTAATCAGAATTAAATATGGGGAGCTGAGAACAACAGCAATGGGAGGAAGAAGAGGTTAGAATAACAGAGCTGACTTAATTTCAGAAGCTTGAAGAAATAGTGAATAAATTAGGCTGTTAAAATTCATTTTGTTGCAAGTTGACATGTGCTTAGCACAGGTAATTAATTCAGTGAGTTTTAATAAACTAGAATTAGAAACAAATAGAAACCATCTCCTCCTAAAGCAATGGGGAAGATGTGTACCACTATCTCTTGGTGCAGACAGGTTGACACAACTGCGGCTTTCTGTGAGTGATGGGCCACGAGCTTTTAGTGATGCTGCTGCATGTGCAGCAAGGTGAGGGGAGGTCGTGGTCCTTTGATAAGGGAGAAGAGGAGAGGGAGAAGGACAGATTGGGAGTAGTCCACGACCTGGTGAGATAGGAAAAAATACTAATAAAGTACTTGCTAAAATTATGGCTCCCTGGCTGGAGATACTGAATGGCCCATTTAATAACAGCCTTTGGTGAAAATGAATTTTTGTTCCTATTTGGAAATAGAATTCCCAGACATAGTGCTTTCCCAGACAGAACAGCATTGTTTATTTTTTTGTTTATCAAAGGGGAAGAATACAGAAGTACATAAAAGCCAAATTTCCAGGGGGCTATTGGTCAACCATGCTGAGCCCATGGCTCTACCTGGGGGAGGGGAGTTTCATTTGCCAGGACTGCTGCTTTGGCTGGGGAAGGAGGAAGGCTGAATTCACTTCAAGCACTGCCTGCACACGATTCTGTCATCACAATCCCACAGCAGTGGTTAGGTGACGTTTAGAGGCTGATTTGCATCTTTCTGATGGTGTGTGATGCAAATACACTGTTATATCAGTGATACAGACTTACCATCGGTGTTCATTCAAGACCCCTGTCTGCCATTCAGAAGAGTTAGTTATAATCAGCAGTCATATATTCCAGCTAGAGCACAGATCGCTTTTAATAAAACTTGCTTCTGTCTTCTGATTTTGTGATCAACATGATCATTACCATTTTCATCACATTTCTTTCTTCCACAACAGCCATGTCCACATTTGTCTCAGATTATCATTATCTATCTTTCTTTCAATACAGGGGATAAGTTATGAACTAAATCCTACAGTCTATACTCAGTCAGCCATGAGTTAGCAATGTTTTCATCAGAAAGATCAGAATTTGTTTGTATTTGCATTATTTATAAGGGAAATAGTATATTCACACTTCTTTCAGGGTAATACTGTGGTTTACCTATGCAGTTTCTCCCTAAAAGATTCTGTATTATTCCTCAAAAGTCATTTTATTGCCAAATTCTTGTTCCAACAGAACATGCTAGCTTTTACAAAAACATTGATAGAAAAGCAAATTAAAGTTGCATAGTGGGAATTCATAACATATGAGCCAGCTGGTAAAAGAAAGGACATTTCCGTATTTTCTATTATATTTATTGTGTGTTTCTGTGCATAGCTTTCATTTTAAATAAGTATTTATTTTTCATATACAGAAAATACTGCTATTAGTCAGGCTTTAACAGGATCTATTTTAGGAATCCACATAACTTAGGGACATCTAAACATAAGAATCAATGGCAAAATCTAGGATGGAATGACTAGTGCGTTTTCAGGATCTGCTGTTTTTTTCCAGTTTACATTCCTCTCATTTTAAAAATAAATAGTTCTCTTGCATATAATTATATAAAACCCTTTCCCCCAGACTTAAATAGACAATTTGATCCAGGATTACAAAACAAGGTGTTTGTCACATCTGTAAATTCATAACATGAAATCATTAAGTTTTGACTCTTCAAGTGCATAACTTTTTGAAAGTTCAGAGGTTGATATCCGCTAATGTTAATATCTGCTGATATCAGCTACCAGTTATATATTTGAGATAACTATTGGAGTGAACCAACACAATTGATTTCAGATGAGAATCTGGGAAACTTAACGCATTAGAAAATTCAAAACAAAAAGACCTGAAAGTAATTAGGAATATACAATGAACTAAAAAACATGTGTGGTGTCATATATATCTTAACCTTCCCGAATTTTTATAGCTATCAGCCTTGATTCAACAATATATGCAAGCATCTGTATAAAATTAGGAACTTGCATATTTTCTCCCTAAATAATTTGCTAAATTGGGATTTTAGTAAAAAAAATTGACTAGCCTTTTATTTTATGTGTGTAAGATAGCTATTAGATGTGTATGCTGCATAAAGAAATAATCATAAAAATAATAACTACATTTCTCAAATACGATCTTGCATTGTTAATGTTGGGTGTGTGAAATATTTTTTTTTAACCTTGATACAATTTTGACACTTCAAATTGTGATAAGAATAAATTGTGATAAGGATATTCTCAACATTATTGGTGTGGTTTTGGTTCTGGGGTACAATGCACACTGTATTTCATAGCCTGCAACTGGCATTTTAAGCAACACCGTGGAGGGTAGATCATCATTTACGCCAAGAAGTTCATTTATATAAGCTACAATGCCAAGTGTAATTAAGGACTACAGCGGCAAAAGAAAGCCAACTGCATGTGTTCAAAATACTTTTCAGATGACAAATGACTGACACTCATAAAAACAATATCCAGGGTAATTGTTAAGGTTATGATACTTAAACATGACTAAAAAGATCTCAGGCAGTATATTCCGATGGGTTAATGTTCTATAAGATTTAAATTAAAAAATCAAATAAATCAAACTTAACCTATTGCCTAAAATTTAGATTTAGTCAGGATCTTTCTGCATGGAGGGAAAGAAAATACAGCTGGCAATTAGGAGCATTTGTATCCCCACATTTTCTTTATTCAGCTCTGTGACATTTTATAATCAGTAACTTTGTAACTTCCTTACCACAATGGCTTTATGATGATCCCTGGTCAAAGTAAATGTGTAGAGAAAAATCTGATGGCATGATTTATTTTGTGTTCTTTGTCTCTGCTCGGCACACTCAGTGTTTGCGAAAACAGTCAAAACCTCTTCTGCCATCCCCATCTCTCTTTCTTTCTCTTTCTTTGTGGCCACCACACCATAAAGGGGGAGTTGATGCTAAGGATAAAGGTCAAGATGATAGAATATGACAACTCTTTGAATTGAAAAGAAAAATGAGTGTCCCTAAGTATTCAGCATGAGCTTCTTTTTGCTCCCTGCAGGGCATCTGCACCACAACCACCGCATTTTTACACTTCTTCTTCTTAGCTTCATTCTGTTGGGTTTTGACAGAAGCGTGGCAGTCATATATGGCTGTTACTGGAAAAATTAGGACACGGCTCATAAGGAAACGTTTCCTGTGCCTTGGATGGGGTAAGTCTGTAAAATTCATTTCCTTAGAATCATTGGAATGAAACATTTAATGCAGCGACAATGTCGAGAATATCATAATTTTCTTCAGTAAACCTGGAAGATAGTAGACAGCACGTTATTGAAAAGAAAACTAGGTTAGGAGCCTTTCCACTTTATCTCAAGCTTAAGCTATGCTGGTGTATATGTTAGCATTCTTTCATAAATACATTTTAACAACATTTCAGAAGATTTTCAGTGAAGTAGTGAAATATCAAGAAATCAAAATAAAACAAGAAAAAACATTCACTGAATATTCATGAAGCCTCTTCCTTTAAGACCTGTCAAATGTACCAGTAATTTAGCTACATCAAAGTGGTACACCATGGGCAGAAAACAGTGTCCTTCTGCAGTGCTTCAGAAAAACAAATCCTGCAATAGCGTTGTGCTTCATTAAATGATTCATTCCATGTAAAATTGGCCATTTTGCATTAGCTTGCCCTGTCATTTTTTGTCCAGAAAGAACAGCAATATTTTGCTCAGCATCTAATTGTTATTACTGTTTTGGGTTTTTTTTCAGGCTTACCAGCATTAGTGGTTGCAATATCAATAGGCTTTACCAAGACAAAAGGATATGGAACAGCCCACTAGTAAGTCAATCTGAAATGATAAATTATGTTTTTAATTACAAGACTGTCATACCCATCAGGAATTACATAGCATAGTCTAAAGGCTCTATAAGTATCCATTCACACTTGGAACTGCCCTAAGAGTCACTGAGTGGTCCACAAAAGAACAAAGAGAAAACTATATGCCGGTCTTGGACTGAGCTCAGCAAAGCGCCTGGGATCCTGGATTTCTTGTGAGGTTTTGAAGTACCAAGCCTTTTACAAACAGTGAGGATTAGGTCCTCTTAGACACCTAACATTTATATACATTTACCAAAGATAACGTTAAATGTTATGCATAGCCTTTGCCATCCTCTAAACATGTCTAAAACTGCACTGACAATAGTCTCTTTGACACCCAGGTTTCTGCCCACCAAGCATGTACCTCGGCTTTAATGCCCCTGAGTTGCTTGGATCCAAAGCCCCACAGAAATCTCAAAATAGCTCTCACATCCATCCCCTCTCTCCTGGAGTGCCTGATGGAGCCCATTTCCTGGACTGGGCTGTACTTGAGAGACAACAAAGAGGAGATCTGTGTACTTCATTTTAATTTTATTAATACAGTTCATGTTTAGCCACCTGGCTGGTTCCAGTGCGTATTTAGCACCCTGGAAAATTCACTCCTCAGTGAGGCTGCCCTTTGGTTGTGTCCTGCTGACCCTCTCTCCTGGAGTGCCTGATGGAGCCCATTTCCTGGACTGGGCTGTACTTGAGAGACAACAAAGAGGAGATCTGTGTACTTCATTTTAATTTTATTAATACAGTTCATGTTTAGCCACCTGGCTGGTTCCAGTGCGTATTTAGCACCCTGGAAAATTCACTCCTCAGTGAGGCTGCCCTTTGGTTGTGTCCTGCTGAAGAAGGAACTACCTGCCAGCAGAGCACTCCGACCACGGAGACATGATGTATGCGAGAGTGCGTTTCCTTCAGTTGTCCTGTTTGGAGCTTTCCTCCCTTTGCCCAAGAAATTAAGTATGCATCTGGACAGAAAGAGAGGAAATATGACTGTAGCCTGGTAATGAGGGCATTCATCAGAGATGTGCATGAGTTAGGTCAAGTCCTTGCTTCAATGAATATTTAATTATTCTCCTCAGCATCATCACTGAGTGAGATCAGGATTCCCCCTCCCTGCCCTGTGTGTCCTACCATCTTGGCACATGGCAGGGGAGGCTTTTCAGGCCCTCGCTCCAGCTCCGGGTGGGTAAGGATTCAAAACCAAATCTCCTGAATACCGGCTCTAACCACTGAGCTCTTTAGTTTTAAATTGTGACAACGTGCATCTTGCATTTTTTTAATGAGGAATGGCTTTCCTAACTGAAGTGCTTATCTTGCACGTATAGCTGGCAATTATTAGTGAAACAACGGTCTTAGCCATCTTTTGGGAGTTATATTGAGGACCTACTCCTCTGACATTTTTTCTAACTAATATGTGCTCATCTTGCTGGCTTTTTTATTATTTAGTCCTTGAACCAGGACTGGAGAACCATTTAGGCTGTCAGAATTACAAATCACAAGATTACAATGCCAGACCCCATTGGGGATTTAGCTCTGTCCCTTGCAGGATCAATCCCATTGCATTTACTCTACCGAAATTATTCATGTGTGACTACTTGCTTTAGTTAGTGTTGCTTCCTGCTTCCTTCCTGGGCTGAATGCATTTTTAAAAGAGGATATACTGAAATATTCAGACAAAGCAACAAATCATTCATTAAGGGTAACCTGGAAAGTAAAAAAGAGCAGGTTTCTGTACATGTAACAGCTCCTCTCCCAGGGTCCAAAATCAGCTGACACAGTACCATGGGACAAAAGCACAAAAGGAGGTATACAAGGGACAAACAGAACCATAATGCAGCTTTCTCATCTTATTTGCAAATACATTTTCTGGCATTTGACATCAGAATTACATAAGGAAAACAGGGAACGCAAGGAATGGAGATTCCTCTTCCATCACCAGCTGATGTGCTATCCCGCTCTAGAAGCCAGCAAAGAATTGTGTCCCATAACAACTGTTGGGCGGTGTAAAAGCAGAGCTCCTCTCCTGCTCCTCTTCCCATAACTAAAGCACTTGTGTAAGTTTTTTAACTGCTTACACTATATTTGGCCTGTTTGGCTGCAATCAATTACACACATGCTGCCATCAGAAGTGCATCCCGTTGCAAACTATTCCTGGTCTGTAAGATGCTATTTTTGAAAATGAAGGTTTCAAATGGAGAAAATTAAGAGTGAAAATGAAGAAACTGTTTCCAATCCCATATATGAAGAGATTGATGGAAAGGGAGAAGGCCTAAGGATCTTTGAAGCAGATCTCAGTTTCTTACGGTATATGACTCATGGGGGTGGCTTGAATTGTTCACACTCGAACCAATTCTGTGATCAACAGTCTCTGATTTCTATCTTTTTCATTCAGTCCTAATTATTAGACAATTATCTTACTGTACATTTAAAACTACATATGAAAAATATTTCGCACAGACACTTGTACTGATATAGATACAGAAGCTGAAGGGATTTCCTAAAAATAATAAAAAAACAGAGTGACAAGTTTTTAGATATGTCAGGATATCTGAAAAAGATTTGTGTCTGAAAGCTTGATTGTTTTTTCCAACTATTTCTGTGAGTCTAATAAATATTGTTGCTACCTCTCTTCAGACAATCAGAGCTACGAAAGTACCACTACTACAAGTTATAGTTAATAAACTTGCGTGACCTACTCATGATTACATGCTGTGCTATATATTAATAAACAGTGCAGATAACTTCCAGGAATTCGTTATATCAGCAAAAATTAAAATGCTGTCATAGTCATGCTCTCCTAAGAGAAGGAACCGTTCTCCTGGAGAGCATCAAACAACACACAAAATGTACAGGACACAGGAGCAAGTCTACAGATACTTCATCATTCAGCAGAATTTTATGACCATGTAACATGGTCCCATAAAACAACCAGTGGATGCTCTTAATACTAATAAATTTATATGGCTTTTTGCTATGTGGGGATCAGGGAGGAAGAAGACAGAACAGGAGAACAAAATAAAAAGAACTATAAAGCATAGAAAAAATTTATCAGAGCAAAGAAAATGAAGAGAAGAAGGAAAAAATAGTAAAAAATTGACAACAACTGCCTTACGGTATAAGAAGGCACCTGAGAACCTGTCTTCAGAAAGTCTTCAACAGGAAAAGATTGGGGAAAAACGCATTTCAGAGTCATCAACTGGCAGATATTGAATACATTGCAATAATCACATCACACATTGTTGAAAATTGAGATTGTTGAAAATTTAGATTGTGTAAAGAAAGAGGACAATCTCTACATTTTTTTCCAGCTCTGCTTCTAAATGAAAGTCACTCTTTTGAACAGCCTTTTTACTTGGGGGCATGGGAAAGGGAGGGAACAATTCTACCTTGGTTTTAAAGATTTTTGTGGTAGACTGCTTTCTTTTTATTTAAAAAAACTTGTTGACCCTTTTTTTCAGCACAGGTAGCTGAAATTATGTTTCAAATACAATACATGAATAATTTTTATGAACTTATGTTTCTATCTCCCAATAAACATGAAAATTTTAATTACATGTCTTAGTTACGCAGAGTGGTCATCTTTGAAGCACAGAATTGGGTTGGAAGGGAACTTTAAAGATCATCTAGTCCAACCCTCCTGCCACGGACAGGGACATCTTTCACTAGATCAGGTTGCTCAAATTATATCTTAATTTAAAGCACTGCAAGGCAGTGAAGTAACTTGTATATTAACCTCCCCCTCAAAAGCCAAATTTGGAAAATTGCTTTTAGTACAAAAATAGATGGAGAATTAATATTGTAGCTAGTCTGATCAAGCAAATGGAGAACTGGACCAGAATTGAAGAAGTTCAGTTTCTGCTCCCAACTCTACCACTCTTCTCATAGAAAACCATGGGCAAGGAGCTTCATTGCTTTTTCTACTTATAAAGTGTTTTGTAATTTACTTCACTAAGTTTAAAAGTTCATACTGGTAGCGAAATGCACTGTGCATACATTCCCCCCTCTCAGAAGCCCATGTTCTCAGTCTCTCACAATAAATAACCCAGCTTTTGAAAAAATAGCAAGAAAAATTGCAGAAAATTTTGAAAGCATTTTTCTTTGACATTACAAAAATAAATTGAACATTATTGTTGTAGTTGTTTTTTGAGGTAGGATGTAGAATAGCCTAACAAGTATTACCTTTTTAACAGTGAAGCAGATATGAACTATTTGCATCAATTTATCATTCCAGGATTTAGCACACTGATGCTGTTTGGTTCATGTGGCAGATTTCACATGGCTTCATTGCAACAGGAAACACTTTTATTCTTTGCAGTTAGAATTCCAGCCGTAACAGACTATTAATATTATGATGTGCTTGCATTTAATTTACTTCATTTTCAAAAGCACAAAAAGAGTAGTGGAAAATAAAGATGATATGTGTGATTCTGATGTGAATGTTTCTGGATGTGAGATACAAGTAAATTATTTGAACGCATATACTTGAGTTTTCTTATATGTAGGTGTGATCATGCATTCAAATAAACATGCAGTTCTTTGAATGTGTAATCACTGGGAAAATAGCACAGCTGCATTTACTTCAGTGTGTGAAGCTCCTGATCTTTTACAGATATGGAAAGCTTTACATCATGGTGTATCAAATATTTAGAATTTGATTCTGTAAGCGCTCTGTGTTTGGAAATCTGATGGTTTTCAGTGAAAGCCCTGATGCAGTATGACAAACTCTGCAAGATTAGTAGCTCACCAAAAAATACAGTTTTCAGATGCTTTAAAATATATATTTAAATTGTTTGCAAAATATTCCAGAGAATACAGAACAGTTAGATCATATATTATTTTTCTTTAATGGGAATATCGTCTGTAAGACCTAGTTCTAATAGCAATTCTTAAATGACATAAGACAAGATACATAGAAACCTGTTCTTTCTGAAGTTCCACGTTACAGGTACTTGACCTTTCATTGCTTTAAGTATAGAACTGTCAGACATTGTAAACTGGAAATGTTTCTAGATACCTATCTGGCAAGTCCTGTTCAGTTAACTCATCATATATGGTTAGAGGAGATTCAATAAAGATTTGCAAACTTACTTTCTATTGTGCTTTTAATGCATTTTAGGCATTTCTGTATATGTATAATTCACATTAAAACTTTTGAAACATTAACAATTGGTAATGGAAATAACTTTCTATTCTCTACATCGTCATATCAACAAGGTAATTCTTTTTTGTGTGTGCATATGAATCTCTATACATAGGATTGATCATACATAGAAGAATCTCATGCTGTAGTAATTATTAATGCTTTCTTGGCAATGTGTTATACTTATTTTTAATTTGTGTTAGTTCTTCTCTAATGTTCTTTCCAGCTGTTGGCTGTCTCTTGAAGGAGGGCTACTTTATGCTTTCGTTGGACCTGCAGCTGCTGTTGTCTTGGTAAACTTTAATATAATTTCCTGTATTTTCATATGAAATGATGGAATGTGCTATTGAAATTATAAAAGCTTAGCTATACAGTAGCATTACATTTTGCTTTAAATACTTTGCTCAGAATTGTTTAACATGTCTTCAATATTTTGAATGCATGATTCATTTAATTGTATCACTTCTTTACACCAGCTATCTCTCCATGTTTACACAGTAAGCTGTGAAAGAATAATGTACTGATTAGTGGCACAGAAAACTTGTTACAGGCATCACCGAGTTATTGTCAGTAGCATCTACACAATTGTCACTGCCTTGTGAAGTTCAGTGACAGTCTTGATAGAGTGCTGCTTGGCAGTGTATCACTGTGCCAGCAGAAGCAACAGAAGGAGTGGAACCAACAAGCAAGTTCTCCATGGCTACTGCTTTTGAAGGCAAAGAAAAAAATCATTATAGCTGGGAAATGTTACTTGTTTGTGTATTAATCTTCCACATCTCTGGAAATGCATTTAGGTGTAGGATTCACTTTGCCTAATTGTAGACATCTGCAATGTAGATTTCTGCATTGAAGCTAGTTATCCCAGCCATATTTCACTGTCAGTGGAGAAAAACACACACTTTTAGGGCTCAAACCACCAGAAGTATTTCAGGTGTCTACTTTAGGGTAAGATTAATTGCACCCTACATGTGCCATCAGCTATCAGTCATGTGCTTTGCACTCTGTATGGATTTTTTACAATAATTCATTTAGCATTTTCCCCTTACAGATTTTGAATCTAATTCTTCTTTCCACTCCACTACTTTTATATTAGGGTAGCTCTATCAACACCGGTTATGTCTGATTTTCCCTTGCAAAAGGGAATTGGTCTTAGTAGTCATCAAAGATATAGCCATTTAGCTACATAGATTTTCCTGGAATAGATGTTTACTGCTCCCATAGAGTTTGTCTCATCATTGCCTGGAGTCAAGCCAGGATCCTTTTGTACAACTCACAGTCCTTGTCATGATAGAGGAGCCAAGGATGTTTACAAAAAAACAGTCATAATTTTCCCATGGAACTGTATGTTCTCTGTGTAATTGGCAAGCTTTGTTCAGAGATGTTTGAAGTTCACAGCCACAGTTTGCCCTACCATTAGCTAGTAGCTGTGGAAGGAGATGTTCCATGCAGCCGCTTAAGCCTAAGCGTACGAAGCAAAAGAATTATATAACATCAGCTGAAAAATGTAAATGCTGAAAATAAGGTGATAAGAAAAGCTGAAAAAGAGTTGGCAGGACAGACTGGCAACAATTAGGTGTTTTGGCACAGGTCTTGAAAAATTTGTTTGAAAGGAAAAAAGGATTACCCTTTTCTAATAAAAAAATAAGGAACATTTATTTAATAGATTCAAAACTTGGTACTACCTCTTTGCAGGCCATGCAGAGACAGATTCATAGAATTGAGTTCAATAATACAAATTGATAATAACAGTCATTAAGTTGTCCATTAAATGCCATTAGTATGTCCATTGTGTGCCAAACTCTGCTGAAACATTTGGATTTTTTTTTAGGTTAGGTCTTCAACCCATGTATGTGATCATAACACCGTTTACTTTAATGGAGCTAAACAGACCTACCCCAGGCATCCATCTGGCCCACCAAAAAATGGAAACTGTAGTCAAACACGGCTCAAGACTGGCATTTTGGTGAATGACATAGACAATGACTAATGTGCAGGAGGACATGGAAAACCACAAGCTGGTTCTGCATAAGTGGGGACACCCACATGGACCGTAAATGCTTAAAAAGGAACACGGTTATGGTCATTGTGTGCTCTGACTAGCTCTTCCCTTTGTGCACAACTCAAATGCAGTGGTTTTCCTGGAATAGGATATATCATTGCAATTAAAACCGAGGAAATATTAAAGCTACATTACTCAAGCTTCTGGCCAGCAGACATGCACGCATATAACTTGATACCAAGCATAACTCAAGATTCAAAAATAAGCCTGTTGCGATGTGCGTATATGTGTTACCCATTTGAGAATATACACTTTTCTTGTGCTCAGGGACAGTGTTACACAATTTCTGATGGAATACTCCGAAATGTAACAGAAGGCATTTTGCAGGCCTGTAAGGGCCTTTTTCTGAACAGCAGGATAAAGTATTTTCTTTCAGGCACTGAAAGATCAACTCTTTGTTTTCTGTTTGACAGGTCAACATGGTGATTGGCATTTTGGTATTTAATAAACTTGTTTCCAGAGATGGAATCCTAGATAAAAAGCTCAAACACAGAGCGGGGTAAGCAACAATTGGGTTATTTTAAAGCATATTAAAATTGTTTCACCAATTTTCAATTACAGATATTCACCAAAAAATGCTTTTGATTATGCTTTGAACTTTTATATCAGTGTAACAGTGTGTCTAACAGATTCCATTCATCTCAAAAACTGTTGTTGCATTATCCTGAGGGAATGCAACTAAACAAACTAAACATAATAAAACACAAGTACAACAGTATTAAGTTAATAATAATGAGGATTAAACAAATCTGGGTGGAGGTTTCACAAGAATGTCACACATGTAAACTTGTTGCAGTTAGGAAAACAGTTTTATGAACTGTGTGTACTGAAGGAACCAATTATTTTTCTCTAGCTGTTAACTTTAATTACTATGGTGGGAAATGTTACTTATTTGTGTAAACTGTCATAAAATATATTTTACAGTAATATACTCATTACTGAGGTCAATGCTGTTCTGTCAGACTATGTGAACAATTTGCCTTTGTTCTTACATCCATATCTACATAGATGTATGTTCTAAAGTAGTGTAACAGAATTTCAAAGTAAAGAAACATGTTTTAAAAGCAAAAAAAGAAAAAAGGTAATGGAAATTGTGTTATTGATTATTTACTTGCATTTATATTCAAATTCTGTTTGTTATCATGAGAAGAAAGGATTATGACGGTGGTGGTATCAGAAACTGTTTTTCAGTGGATAACAATGATTTGAAGCACTGCAGTAACAAACCCAGATTCATTCCATATTGGAGAAAAATATTTCACAAGTGCATCATCACCTTCTTAAAGCTTATGAAAGTATATTTAAACTGTGCATAATTGTTTTTTACAGCTACATGTTCTAGTATTGTCTTTTGGGTGAGCATGTAGTTAACACCACCAATATCTGCATTTCTAGCAATGATAAGCAATGATATCTTTATTTTACTGTGTATTACTGCTATGGGTAAATTTATTACAGCTTCACTTTGCATTATTTTATCATTTCTCTAACAGTAGCATTCTTAGTAAGTTCAATTCATTGGTTAGATAAGCAAATTTATGATAAATACTTCAGCTGGTGTGATTTGCACTTAATATTAATTCAATTAAATCTTTCTGGTTTGCAGCTCCTTCACCATTGTTCTGACAAATATGTACCAAAAGCTTTCATTTTGTTTCTTCTCTTTTCCTCTTTTTTCATTAGAGAGTTTCAATTTTTTAACCTTATTTTTGTCTACACTGCTCCATCAACATTCTTAACTGTGTAATAACACTGATGAAATCTAGAATATTATAAAACTGCATAAATTATTTCAAGAGTAGTAATAACTTAGTAATCACCAATTCAAATTCACATTCTGCTCTAATTCCAGTGATTTAAGGAGTTGGAGTAGCCATGGGTTTGGCTTTGTACATGTTCTAAGGATATCCAAGCTTAAATTTAACTGCATCGGGGGTTTTTCAGCTACTCAGTTGTCAGCTATAGAAATCTATTTGCTTATAGTATACTTTCCTGATGAAACAAATAACTTGCTTTCTAACAGTGCGCAACTTAGTAAAGAGGCATTTTATTTTAAAGTAAATGGATAAAGAACTAGAAATTATTCTGTCAGAAACAATACAGCTATTCTGGGAAAGCATGTAGATGCTCTAATTGGGAAACAATCTTAACTTTTGTGATAGTATGAGATGGTGGCTTGGCAACAGCATTCCTTGATACTACTTGGCAGATGGAGAGTCTTGAGTCACTCTTTGGGGCACAGAAATTGGTGCAGCATTTGATCTCCATCAGAAAGGGGATTGTCACTCATTTCTCAAATATCTCTTGCCAGCCATGCCCAGGAAGGCAACTTCTTTCTTTCTGGCAAACATTGGACTTAAACCTGTCAAAAGTTCAATCAAAAGTTCAGCTGTAGAAATCATTTATGTAGGATTTAAAGCAGTGAATGGGGCAAAATATACTAACTCCATATGGTTTTTTCCACCTTCATAAGCATGTGGAGAATCAACAAGTGTCTTGATGGATGGATATCAATCATTTTCCTGGCATACGGGGTAGCACACATATATGACCAGCCAAAAAGATTATATTTGGTCTATATACACATCAAGTTCTATCTACACATCAAGATCCAGAACAAATCCATAGAGGAAAAGAGAATCATCCAGTCTGATAACGTTGAAGTATTGCCAAGCAAAGACAGAAAGTATTTTCCCAAGCTTAGGTTAAGCTTACCCAAGGCATTATTCTAGTTCATTCATTAATGTAGATCTTTAATTGGTGTAAACTGAGGTTGATTCACTGAGTTCTTTTCACACCCCACAATCACCTTATACAAGGTCATGGGTCTCACTGTTTTTTTATTAAAAAAAAACCTATATTTTTATGGAAAATATACTGCACTTTTTTATGGAAAGTCATCATTTGGTTTATCAAAATGGAAACCACTGGAGTTCAATGTTGTTTTGGGCAGTATGTTAAAAATCATGTGAATGCTGGATTTGGCAATAAAAAGGAGTTCCATTGGTTGAAATAACTGGGAAAAAACTGAAGTGTTACCTATCTTCACCACGTTGACCACTTTCCAGCTGGGAATAGGTAAAGCACCCTTCCTGTCGCATCTCAGTCAGCTATGGTTATTCCAGGTTCTGAGAGCAGAAAGAGAAGGAATAGCAAAAGACTTTATTTAGTCAACTCAGGAAGTTGAATGCATGCTGTATGTAAAAGAAAATTTAAATTCCAGGTTTTGCCCTTTAACTCTTCTGACAGGTGCTGAGGTACAATTGTCCATACAAAATGCTTTGAGCTTAATGCTTGTGTACTGTGTTTTATTAAAATGAAAAACAGGTCACCCTTTTTTAGTACCAACTAATATTTATTTCATCAGATTCCATACATTTCAAGCCCTGTATTCAGACCTTCATATGGCATGAATAAAATCAATCCAGATGTTAGTGGGCCATTCAGGTGACTAGTACAAATCTGACTATACAGTACGCCCATACTGATTTGATGCTTGAATACATTTTGCAGGTTTCTTTCCTATTAATGCTTTTTAATTGTACATACTTCATACTCCTCCTTTAAGTGTCCTATACTCTTTCTCAAGCAAGTTTGCATACAACAGTCTTAGGTCTGAATAGAGGGATTCCACTTTGTGTGTCTATCCTAGCACGTGCTTATGTTTACTTCAGTGTACTGAGCAGTTTTGATCACTGGACATTTGGGGCCTTTTTTAGCTTAAATGGAAGAAATAGAGTCTGCATGAAATGAAGCCCCATAGCATTAACATTTGAAGCTAACAATAATGTGAAGTACAAAGTACAGTTTTGCAACAACATAGAGCATTCATCCTGAATAAGTCTACTTACTTTTTCTGCATGACGTCATATTTAAAAGCTAAATTTCAGTAGCAACGTTTTTTGGTGACAATTCAATATTTTGTTCTTTTTGTGGGTGTTCTGTTTGTTTGCAGTCAGATGAGTGAGCCTCATAGCGGTTTGACGCTCAAATGTGCCAAGTGTGGAGTAGTTTCAACAACAGCTTTGTCAGCCACCACCGCCAGTAATGCCATGTTAGTCCTGATCATTTACATCTTCTTGTTACAAATCTTATACAGTGCATGTGAGACAATAGTTTGATGACAACTGTGTTTGCTAACACTGTATAGAGTGCTGAGCACGTTTAAATACTTTTTAAAAAAAAAAAAAAAAAAGCAACTGTGTTTATTAACTGAATACAGGATATTCTTTAGATCATAAAGTACCGACACTGTTACATTCTTGTCTGTGATTTTCAAGTTAACTTGACAAAGTGCCATCCTTAAATATGTTTTATTTTAATAGTGAGCTTTTAATCATTTTTTACAATATTACAGTGCTGCTTTTCTCTTTCTTTCAATAGGGCATCCCTTTGGAGTTCCTGTGTGGTGTTGCCACTTCTGGCCCTAACTTGGATGTCTGCAGTTCTGGCCATGACAGACAAAAGATCAATATTATTTCAAATACTTTTTGCAGTATTTGATTCATTACAAGGCTTTGTTATTGTCATGGTCCATTGTATTCTCCGAAGGGAGGTGAGGAATGGCTTCCCAGTTTTCTAAAGGGCTGTGCTCCTGTTAATCTCTCAACTGCTCTTTAATGTTATATACAGCTTGCACTGCGGAAATATATTTCATAGAAAGAGAAAAGTGTTTTATGGTGAGAAGTAGAGGAACAAGTGAAAGAGAGAGGGAGAAGATCACTTAATTCCAGGTGCAGAATGTCAGTTTCAGTATAAAACTGTACCACTTAATTAAAGCTGGCTTTTAATCAATCCCAAGTTCAGTTTATTTTTAAGTGTTAGCCTTTCTCAATATTGTGAGTATAGGCAAATACTTACATGAATGCCCTTTTCCTGAAAACCAAAAGCTATAGATTTTTACAGTCTCTAAAACTTACTCAAACACAAAATGATTTCTGCTTATACTGTCCCTGAAAGAGGACACAAGGAGGTGAGGTGTTACGTTGATGAAGATCTACCCTTCAGTTCTACAACTCAGGTACATACTTAAGGTAACATACTTAAGCTATGGGGACAGTGAGGATGAAGACAGATGAATGCTTTGAGAACAGCAAGGAAAAGCTAGTACCCCTGGCCTGCCCTTCACAGATGAGCATCACCCACTGCAGAATTCATCAACATTGAAATCTGATGTCAAAGCTATCACACAAGTGCTCTTTAACCCAGCTCTGGTGACAGCTTCACTAACCTATCATCTAACCTGTTAACTAACCCTACATTTTTATTGAGATAGATGATAGGTTTGAGAGCAGTAACACAACAGCTTTGCCGGCAGATCTGTGGTAGTGGGACCATCTATCAAAAATGAGCGGGCGGAACCCAGACTGGAGAGCAGTAACCTGGTCCACTGGCATACTTATGTGTTAACCATTTATCAACTTCAGGGTATTTACCACACCAATAAACCAAATTACACTGTCTAGCATGGTTCCTTGTGATTGGCAAGAGTTATTCAAAAGCACTTCAGGACTAAAAAAAGAGGAAAATGTTTCAGGAAATGATTATTGTCAACGCTGAGTGAGGACTCTCACATGGTGGTTTCCCTTTCCACCATTCCCTTTAAACGTTGAAACTCACTATATTAATGAAAAAGAATTATGAGTGGCATAATTTATTGCAATCTTTCAGTAGTATACCACTTTGCCTGAACTTTATATCACTATCCTATACAGTATGCATACGTGATTATCTTATCAAAGAATTAAGTTTCCAATTTTTAAGGAAAAAGCTTATTAATATCTTGCAGAAAATAGCCCCTTCCATTGTGCTGACTCCATCCCACTTTATTCAAACTGTTAGAGGCCATGAACTTTTGTTTTTCTTAGTTTATCAGCTTTCATAGTGGAAGGCGCTTATCTCCTTTAATACCTTTTCTTTTTTCTTTTTTTTCTTTTCTTTTTTTTTTTTTTTTTGTTCAGGATAAAAATATATGCAGAGTAAGAGATAATACTCAAGACAAATCTATTTTATGTAGAACTGTCCTGCTATCCCCTTATTTTCTATAGCATTTTCTTTTCCCATATGATTTACATTTGTGAAAAAGGGTATTCTCATCCGTAGAACTGAATGCCATCATTTCACATATTCTTTTAGTAAAATGGTAAGACACTGCAACTATTTTTACTTAAATTTTTCAGTAGAAAGAATGGCAGTTCCATACTGGTTTTCCTGTCTATAAAATGTGTATTTCCCTTGGCATACCACCTCCCACTTACTGTCCTAAGGAACAATTTTTATTTTAAAATATATATCTTTAGCTCAAGGTTGCAGATGAAACCTTCAAAAACAAAGCAGTATAAACAACATTATCTTTCATAGAAACATAGAACCACAGAATATCTTGAGTTGGAAGAGGGACCCATAAGGATCATCAAGTCCAACTCCCTGCTCCTCGCAGGACTACCTAAACCTAAACCATATGACTAAGAGCGTTGTCCAAATGCTCCTTGAACTCTGGCAAGCTTGGTGCCGTGGCCACTTCCCTGGGGAGCCTGTTTCAGTGACCGATCCCCCTCCCAGTGAAGAACCTTTTCCTAATGTCCAATCTGAACACTTGCCCTGACACAGCTTCGTTCCATTTCCTAATTCTATTTCTTCATGTCCTGATTCTATTTCCTCCTGTCCTTTGTGAGGATGCAGACAGGTTGGAACACATACCTGGTTATCAGTCATGGATTTTGTCAAAAAACAGACCAAAATCCATAAGAAATTCTAAAAGTAACATAGCATAACACTGTATAAAATAAAAAAAAAAAATCAGACATTAAAGCCTGCCCCAGTGCAGTAATGCAGGAGTTTATTTGGAAAAAAAATTTGACTGCTTAAGATGAAATTGAACAGGCATCTTCCCACAATACCCCAAGCCTTGAATTCAAGACAGGTTCCCTAAAAAAAAGCTGTTTGCTGCAAATGCTTCATTCCCACGGAACACTTTGATATTGCTGAACATCTCATGGAAACGTTCTTGTCTGACCCTACTCACAGGCAGGACTGTGGTGATAGAGGTGGAATTAGTCTTTTCTATAAGTAAACTCAGTTTTCAAATTTGTAGGGCACCTTGACTTGAACAACTTTTAACTCATTGGTTCTAGTACAAGCAATATGCAAAAATATCTGCTTATAAAGATATTTATACAGGAATTTAGAATCTTAATTGTTTGTGTGTAGGCTATCAGCTAGTTATGGTTTATATTTCATTCACTGCTCTGTTAGCAAATCACATATACGTATCTCATCTAACTGCAAAGAATCGTTACTTCGTTTAACTACTAAAAGGAGTTGTTCCTGCAAGCCAGTCTTGGCAGTTACACCTCCTGGTACTAACACTGAAATTCTAGAAGAAAGGCATTTGATAAAAAAGCTAATCAATCTGTCTACATGTTATTTTAAAAAACGACCTCACGAGAAGATTTCCCAGTGAGGCCCAAAAAGCACCTAGGTTTGATAAGGTTGTCCCTTATCAAAAAGGGGAAGTTTTTTCTTCATTCATGACAATTTAGGCAGAAGTAAATGTACAGAGACAACTTATTCACTAATCAGTAGATTATCTCCAGTCAAGGGGATGATAGTAGTGGTGGTAGAAGACAAAGAAGCCTAGGCATATTGCTGTTTGAACTGTATTTGACAGAATCTTTTTTAGTCCTCCAGATTTAAATTGTAAACTGGGCAAAACACTTGAGGAACTAATTAAGGTTTTGGGTTGTTGTTTTTTTTTTTCACATGGGAAAAGGAAATGAATAGAAAGCTCTTGAAGAACAGCAAAGAAGTAAAAGTTGATGCACTTGAAACAATTTTTGTTTCAAAAATGTGTATGGTCTGCACTTATATAGACCAGTTTGCAGCAGCAAAGACATAATTGTTTACTGCAACAAGTTCCTACACAGAAAGAGGTGTAACTCCAGTAAGTTATATTTCAATCTGGCTCTAGAAAGTCTGGCTTTCTTAGCTCCAGAGACTCTTAGGTGAGTAGAAGCCAAGATAGTGGCCATCATGCACGGTGTGCAGTGCAGTCTTTGCACTGCACAGGGTACCTCCCAGCTGAAAGAATAGTCTGTTACTTTCTGTTGTCTGCAAAAGCATTTTGCTCTGCCAGTGCCTGTCAGGGAAACCCTGCCAACATATTTGTCACTCTTGATGACAGCTACAAAGCTATCTCAGTTATAGCCTATAGGATTGATATATTTATAGCATGCCAGCACAGGCAAAGCAATAATTCTGACTGTCAGGAAAAAAAAATATGGGCTGGAATATGTCACCATAAAATTCAAATAAAGAGGACAGCCCTGCTTTACTATGCCTTTATTGTTGTTACATTACAGAAAGACACAGACTTTTACAATTACATATATAAACCCCGCATTTTTCCTCTTAGTTATATTGATATGAAAACATTTTTTACTTTCTCTAGCATGCTACACTGAGGATCTTGTGTGACAAGGGCTGCATTAGGAAGCCAGGGACGTTCACTGAGTAAGACATACAACTAGAAAAGAACTAAGTGATGTGTTGTGTCTATTTCTGCCCTCCATCAATTCAGGGTCTTTTGGAAAGACATTAAATCTTTTTATATGTTCATTTCCTAACTTCTAAGATAACTATAATACTTCTTAAGCATGAGACCTCTTATAGACCATTTGGAAATTAGGAAAGAAAAATGCAAAGTAAGAGTTAGCTATTATTACTTTATGTTGCCTTCTTAGTCAGAGAGCCTACTTTTTTTCCCCCCCTCTTCTTGCTGTTTAAATACCTAGTTGGGCATTGGAAAATGGTGAGGTATGTGTCGCAGAACAGAGAAAGGTTAGTGCTGAAGCTTCTCCATCAGAGCAAAATTGTTTGCCTGACCTGCTTGAACACAAGATGCTCTAAAGCTAATTTGAATCACACTGAGTAACTCCTGTTAATGCTGGTGATGGGAAGAACCCACAAGTATTTTCTTCTTTTGCTGTGCTCTGCTGACTAGAGAGCATTTGGATTAAATGCATCGTTGGCGTCTGAAGCCTACATTTCTGTATTACAGGAGAAAAATAAAGAGTACATGAGTAGGGAGAGGGTAAGTTATAAATGCTTAGAGTTGGTTACTGTTGCTAAGGAAACCACTTCCCTAGTATCAGCACGTTCATCACATCTGTCTCTCCTGCTCTGCCTGGCTCTAAGAAAATCTTGATCTTAAAAGGCAGGGAGAAAATACAAGATTATATTTCAATGTAAAGACAGCATAGTCTTTACATAAACAAGTTTGAACAAGCAGTTTAGAAAAATAAGCTGGTATTTAGAAAGTTCAGCCTTTTTGTTTCTGACTTGTGTGAGGACACCTAGAAGTTGCAACATATGTCGATATGATGGATACAGCTACATTTGACATTCTGTTAACATGTTCAAATCATATGCTGCTTGCACTTCAGAAATTCTGTAAGAAACATGCACATTTAAGAGGATCCTAACATCAAGATTCACCACCTTAATATAGAAGGTAGTGAAAGTAGGACATGAGATTCTTGAGATCTGTGGAGCTATCTGAACTGAGGAAGTTTCATGAACACAGAGTCCCAAAAATAAGGAGGACCACTGCACAGAGTGAGATCACACAGTATGTTCTGAAGTAATAATGCTTTGGGTCAAGCATCACAAGGCTTGAGATGAGATTCAGCACAGCTAGGGATGCTTTGGAGGGAGGGGGTTTTTATTTTATTTTTTTGTCAAATCACTGTGCCAGCGCTTATCCAAGAGCATAAAACTCTGAAGTGTGACCTGACTTCAGCATTGATGAAGTGAGAGAAGACTTAGATTAAATTTGCAAAAACTGGGAGATGCTAAATTAAATTAACGTCAGACACATGGAAAACCACAGCAAGTGCAGTGCCTAAAATCAGAATCTGAGTCACAATACAGGTCAAGCACACTTTACATTACTACATGTGGGAAGTCTCGGTGTTTTGAAATCAATCCAAACCTTCCCACCTTGCTTCATTCTTCTTTCTGCTTTATATTAGTCTTCTTCCAACTGCAACAGTCACTTATCAAGACTGCAGAACACTACTCTTTTAAGGGTTGAGCACTTTAAAATAATACTTTCTAATTACAAAAATAAATAATTTTTTTCTTTTGCATTTTCCATTTTGTGAAAGCTCTTAAACAGCTAGCAGTAGACTACGATGTATTGAAAAGGGACAGCTTTTCATCATCAACAATTAATGAATTATCCTCTTCTGCTGTTTACAAAATATCCATGAGTAGAATTCCATTTTTTCCCATTTAATTATTCTGAACAAGACATCAAGTAATTTCTACAGATAGTAAATGGAATGTAGAATTTTGTAGGCATTTCGTTGAGAGTACTTTCATATTCAAGCAAGAAATGATACTAGTTTGTTTTGATTGGAGGTCACCCAACTAAGTTTCTGTTTTCGCAGTCACATCTTGCAGTCAGGTTGCTGATATGAACACTTGCATTTCTGGAACCAAAATTCACATTTGAAAACTTTCCATTCCAAAAGTTGCCTTGCTGTCCTTACTGTGGTACATGTGAGAAAGCAGCAAAATGTGTTTGCATTCTACTGTCAGCAAACAGGAACTGCACTTTTATTTTGAATGTGCCTCTCTGTTGAACCACATCTTTCTAACAAAAGTGTTGTGTAATAGTATTTCTTTAGACATACATAGACATAAATAGCCTTTCCTATGAAAAGATAATTCCTCAAAATACACTTGTGTTTTAGGGACAAGTCTTCAAATTTACTTTATGGATTATATTAGTAAACAGTAATTTCTCAGAAGTTCCTTTTTTTCTTCTAGTTTCAAGAAACCAGATTCTGTGCAAACAGTCCACTTTTCTTCTTCTTGTGCTCACACTGAAGATATTTACCTGATCTGAAGAGTTTTACTCCTAGAAGAGATGCATGAGATTCCCTATACATGGAGTTAGAGATTATGATTGGAATCAGTAACATCTTTCAAATTGACTTATTCTTTAAAGTATAATTAGGAGAGCACTATGCATCTAATTATAGTAACTGTTAAGAATTGTCCTTCAAGAATCTTACATTTATCAAGCAGAAGATACATTTTATTTTGCAATGGTTAATAGTTTATCTATTAATACTATCAGACCTGTACCAAACTGAATGAGAAGACAAAGCCAAATACTATCACCCAAGACAGATTTGGCTTGAGTACCAGATCATCACTGACTACTAGTTAATTCTGTCCATAGAAAAATCCAATTCTGTGGTCTTGATGTGATAGACTGACAGACTTTGCAGCAGCCACAAAATATAGCAAATGTATGAAATGGCAGAAATAAGCATTTGCCTTTACTGCTTTCAATTTATTAAGTATGCTAAAGAAAAGTCATGCATTGTATTCCATGCAGTTTAATTTAATCTTTAATAGGAGTAGACCATATGATCTTGTACAAGAATCAGTATAAGATATTGTTTTCGCAGGTTCAAGATGCATTCAGATGTCGACTGAGAAATTGCCAGGATCCAATCAATGCAGATTCTTCAAGTTCTTTTCCTAATGGACATGCTCAAATCATGGTTAGCTTTCATTTTCTTCTTTGACTATTAATTTAGTGTTCCTATCCAAAAGAAAAAACTTACAGTATTGTACGTGGCAAGTATGCACAGCTGAAATATTAACACCATTTTTAAGCGTAAAGTCTGTTTAGGTAATTACCTGCTTGCTTAAATCTCTTAGCAAGTTTCAAATTATTGGTGTGATCATTTAGTGGAGCATAGTGAATTAGTATCTTCCGTCGGTGTTCTTTATGACAAATGATTTGTACAAAAAAGAATGAGAAAGTAATCTAATAATATATCGTAACTTTTTCTACTGTTGGTGTAAAAAGCACTGTTGCATTTGAGGGTCTTCCCTTCATGAGGCCTTGAAAAATGTTCAAACTAAGCCAGACAAGGAGAAAGAGCTAGAGATTCTAGAGGGGGAATCTATTTAGTGGCTCGAATTAAGGAGATAGTGAATGGCTCAGTATGCCAATTTGGATTTACTAATATTGTCAGGTAGTATATTAAGACAAAATATTGGTCCCTTTACTTTCAATGACAGTTTGTCATTTACTATAATGGGGACAGAATCAGGCCCTCAAAAAAATGCAAGGCTCAGCAAGCAGATGCCCTTCAAAAATGATGACTCAAAAAGAATCCAATGTTTGGACTTCACAAGCAAGAAAGAGAGCAGTTTTATTAAACATTTTTTGTGCAATAAACTTTTTGTGGAAATAAAAACATAATTAAAAATTACTTGAATTCTCTAACAGGATAAATAGTTTTATTTAACTGTGAAAAGTGTGCTTGGATTTTCAACTGTTAAAGTTAATTCTTAAAATTCATTTTTGGCTGATGAAATAAATAATGGTTGTTTTCAGGGAGTACAAAGTTTATGTGATTACATTAGTAGCAAGGATGGACAGAGTGTTATATAACAAATAACTACTTCACAACAAATTAATGACGTTTCAGGCAGGGTGGACTAATTGGATTACACATATTCACAGCAATTTGTATTGCAGGCTATTTTCCATACTTCTGTTTATAAAATTACTATGAAAAGCTTCCTTAAAGATGTTCCTTCAATGAGATGTAGAAGTTACTCTTCCATATACATAAAGAACTATACACTGTATCGTTTTATTAAAATTATATACTCTACTTCCACCTATTTTATTTTATTTTTTCTGGTCAGGCAGCATACATTGAAAACCACCCAGTTATACTTTAGGAAACTTTGTAAAGCTCTGCTGTTGTAAAACAATACACTTCACCTTCTCAGCAACAAGAAACCACTTTTAAGAGACTATGACTCTGTAAGTAGGACATTTTGGAAGCGCTAGTTGGCAAAAAGGTATTGTGGTTTCTTTTCAATTAATAATTGTTGTCCTGTTTCATTGTTTCTTGTTACAGACTGATTTTGAAAAGGACGTGGACATTGCTTGTCGGTCAGGTAAGAACATTGAGAGAGTATTTAGAAACAAAAAGAAGTCTTGTACTAGTTCCTTGTGAAGTGAAAACCAGAAAAATATCAGGTTTTAATTGTTTACAGCACATATTTATAAATGTAAACAAAAAACGTGATGCCACTGTACAAATACATTTATTTCATTTTCTTACAAAAATCTTTTACTAGAATACAGCAGTTGGGAAGCAGCCAAAGGTGTGATTGTCTCTTGGAAGGCAAATGGTTTTGGAAAGATCAGTCTTAACACACAAAACTTTCTTTGCCCTGGTATACAAGCAAATGTGAAACAGTCATTTTGCTATAAAAAAAAACCCAAAATTGATATAGTGTGTCTTAACAGCTACGTGTATGAAGGATGCATCAATTGGTGTTAATTTTAAAGAGGCTAAGTTTTTTAGGACTCTAAATGAAATCAACAGTAACTTAAGCAACATGGTATCAGGAAAGCGAAATTTGATTCCACTTTACTGGAACAAGTTGGGTTTTTTTTAAGATGTTTCAGTAGTGTGGTCTTCAATGAGTCAGCTACGTCTGTTTCTGCGTATTAAAAATAACACATTTTAAGCAATTTATTTGCCAACCTTGCTTAAACAAAATACAGTATAAAATAAATGACCATTTAAACCCTATAGAAATTTTTAAACCCTGGAGATATTCCTAAAGGACAGTTTTCCTAGGGAGGCAATCCTGCCTAGACACCCTCAATTTTCAATGAAGGGAGAAAGAAAGAGAGAGAGGGTGTCCTCTCCGCAGGGTGAGTCAGGGCAGAAGCCTGACTTAGCTGTTCTGCATCACCCACCTGAAGGACACTGTCTGTCTTCACTATATGGGGAGCCAAGAAAGCTGATCTCATTAATTAAGGTAAAAAAACCTTTAAAAAACTGCCAGTTCCGTTTCTTGCAATATGGTAATAGTTCTTCCATATAGATTAGTTTTAATATGTACATGTATTTGAAGGGAGCAGGATAGTACATTGTAACACAAATGCATGTCTGTCACCATCCAATGCAGACAAAAGTCCAGCATTGGTCCACGTGGCTCCTACTTCTTACCTTTGCCAACATAGCTCTGCAGTATGGAGAGCCTTGTCAGGGCATCCTTAAGGATATGGACTTTGAATACAGTTATGAACAGGATTTACTAGATAAACATTTAAACTCAGTTTCTTTTAATGAAAGATTTAAGAATAGGTCACTGGTTGAAGTGTCTAACAAGTGTGACTGGAAACAATGAAGCAGCCACACTGAAGTCAGATATTTGTGCACTGTTGTTTAAAGGCAAATTGTTCTTTTCATAATGGAAAAATGAAATGCAGTTTTGTGTGAGGTAGGAGAGTGGGATGCCTTATGAGCTGTTTGCTATGGAACATGGCAGTGAACTGACAGGTACTGGGGATTTGGGTCATCAGAGCCCTCAGGCTACCAAAAGGGATGTAAATTAACACCTGAGATACTTCAAGTTGTCTTACTGTCTCAGCCCATGAGCCGGATTTTATTGCACAAACTATCACTGGTGTGAATTAAAGTATTTTCAACTGGGACAAGAGAATCCTTTCACCCAGCTGGAATAAGCCCAGTAATTGGTTACTTTAATTTTTTCTTTTTTCTTACTGTCTATCCTTTTACTTTAATTACAAATGTTGAATTATAGACTTATATTTATTTTTTAAGATCAATAATTGTGATTGAATAGATGCTTTGTTTTTGAATGCATCCTCCAGTACTCCTGGAAGTTTTGCATTCTATCCCAGGATTAACAACTTTTACATGTGGAGCCTACCCCAACAAAAAATTGCTGAATGTTGCTACAAGTTTGACCAAGAAGGTCTAGGCCAACACCAAAAGCGGATTATGACTGTTTTATGAGACATGTTTATAGTTTTTATAACCTTTTCAGATGCAGCAAAGTATGTCTTTCTGATACCAATGGAATTTCTTCCCAATGTGGTTGCTTTTTTGTCACTTCTATTTAAAAAATAATTTAACACAGAAGAGTTTAAAAAAGCCAGTGAAAAGGAACATTTAGGAGCTCAGGAACACGTTATAGTTATAATTTTATGGTAGGTCATTACAATGGATTGACAAAATGATTCTGCCTTACAATCTGTTTGACATTTTCCAGGAGGTTATGTGGAGTTAATAATAGCAGTACAGATGTGATAGCGCATTTTTTTTGAAAACCCTAAACCGAGTTCCACATGGCAGGCTTTTGCTTAAGCTGTAGGTCACCTAAGATCTATGCAAGGACTGGTTTTAATTTATATAAATGACTGAAGCTTAGTCAGAGATCTGTGTCAGTTATACACAGTCGATTAAGAGATACTGATTTAAAAAAAAAAAAAAAAAACTTTCCCAAAACAATATTTAGAGAATAAAAGTTATTAAATGGATAGAAAAAGAGTTAAGAAGATGCACTGGTAAAGGGAGCGCTTCTAAATAAAACCACAAGAAAAAGCAGTGTTAGGCAGACATGGTTCCATGTTGTAAGAATTCTGTTCTCTGACCCACAGTTCTGCATAAAGACATTGGACCTTGCAGAGCAGCTACTGTAACAGGAACACTTTCTAGAATTTCACTAAATGATGAAGAGGAGGAGAAGGGACCAAACCCTGAAGGAATGAGCTATTCTACCTTGCCTGGAAACATCATCTCCAAAGTCATCATCCAGCAACCAACAGGTCTCCACATGCCTATGAGTATGAGTGAACTGGCCAATCAGTGCTTGAAAAAAGACAACAGTGAGTTGCGGAGGACTGTGTATTTATGCACTGATGATAATTTGAGAGGTGCAGATATGGACATAGTCCATCCTCAAGAACGGATGATGGAAAGTGACTATATAGTCATGCCCCGGGGCTCAGTAAATACCCAGCCATCACTGAAAGATGAGAGCAAAATGAATATAGGCATGGATACGTTGCCTCATGAAAGGCTGCTGCATTACAAAGTTAATCCAGAGTTCAATATGAATCCCTCTGTAATGGACCAATTTAATATCAATTTAGACCAGCATCTTCCCACCCAAGAACATATGCAGAATTTACCATTTGAGCCCCGCACAGCAGTGAAGAATTTCATTGCCTCAGAGCTGGATGACAATGCAGGATTATCAAGAAGTGAAACTGGATCCACAATATCAATGAGCTCTTTAGAGGTCAGTGGTGCATAAACAAATTGCATGCTCTGTTGTTCTAATTATATAAGACAATAAATTGTGTCTCATGTCTAAGGGATGAAGCTAATGTTTTAATTCAGTATAAATTGTTGTTTGGGATCATACACTGCTGTTCATATTTCTCTTATTATCAGAAGTGTTTATACCTAGAAAACAAGATTAAAGTTTCAGAGCCAGTCTGTATGAAACTTTATAATTCTGGAGATTTAACATTCCACATGACTGTAAAGGATTTCGTGACCTACTAGGTAAAGTCCACTGGAAAATACTGTGTTGCTATGAGAAGAAAAACTATTCCTGCAAGATACAAGTGATAATCATTGAACCTACCTGTAACCACATGCAATTGAAAATATTTGCCATTTTGTTGCTGACAATCATATCTGTCTCAGATATGATAGGTCTGATTCTGCTCTCACTAGTGGAAATCTTGGATTCTTCCATCCAATAGTTCACCATTTACTGATTTAGTTTTGTTTGCATGTGTGTGCAGGCATTGGTACAACTGAAGTGTGCAATAGGTACAGGTGGACTTCATGCGGAGTATCCTAGATTCCAGTCAGATTGCAAAAGTGAACTGAAAAGCCTTTGAAAGGGATTCAGTTCATTACTACAATCTGTCTGTGGGATTTAAACTTTATAAAAGTGAAAACTATTTATAGCGTTTCTTAAGACCAAAGTGTCAAATACTGCCATTCCCATTAAGCTTTTACGTATGCAAAACCAAATGAAACACAGCATTTGGTGGGAAAGAAAAAGACAAAAGAGAAAAATATGGTACTTATTCTCTGAAAGAAGTTACAGATAGAAAAAAATTCTACTGTATGTGCAAACTTGAAGCCATTAGCTATTACTCTACAATGTTTGGACCCATCTGTAAAAAAACAGAGACTTTACCTGATTTTTCAATTGTTAGACACACAACTGTAGCTGATACTTCATAAATAGGGGATACTTATGGATATTTCTTTTAAAATGGGGTTGAAGTTTTATGTGTGGATCAACTGGAGAGTTTGGGCAGAAGATCAGAACTTGGTTTCTTTTCAAGAGATGCCTTTAAAAGCTTTGAAAGTGAAATATTTTCCATGCTGTTTATCTTGTGTGTGTAGTATTGTAAGTTTTTACAAGACATAATTTAACTGAAAAATATAATTGAAAAATGAAGTGTGGGGCTTTGCAAGTTATCAAATAGTATCCACTTTTTGTTTGTTGTTAAAGTGAATATGTATAATCTTGGGACAAATTTTCAAAATTATTTCTAAAAGACAGCTCTTTCAAAGCAAGTTTGCATCGTTAAAGAAGTTACTGCCTTCAGCTCAGGTATATTAGCCAATAGATCTTAGGTGGTGCACAGGAGTTCTCCAATTTAGTGCAACCCCAGAAGCAGGATAGCTAAGGTCAACTTCTAGTAGTATCCTCTCCTACCTATCTACAATACCGTCTTTTGTCAGATGTAGAGACTCAAATCCAGCCCAGTTAAGATTAGACATATGGGTGAGACATCTAGGGAAGGTTCATGATTCCTTGATAAGACAGACATACCTACCACCATACCATCCACTCCACCTGAGGTCTAAATTACTCTCCGGTGATGGCTCTTTCTTTCCATTGGTGATAAAGGCTATCTAGGAGACCTAAACAAAAGGAGACCTTAGTTAAGTTGTAAAAATTGGGACAATAACTACTTTGTCTTACATGGAATTCCAATTCCTGAGGCCACTTTGGAAAAAGTGCCTGAAAATCTATGAGCTTAATGTACTGCTCCTTTAATTTTTTTAACTGTATTTGTATCGTATTTTAAGCTTACCTCTAAGATGGGATATAGACACCAAATCTGAATCACCGTTCTGTATATCATTTTTATGCTCAGAAGAGATTACTAAGTATGTAGTAGAAGATGTAATAAAATATAAGAAAATACGGTAGCAAATATTTAGCCTCTTCTAACTTGGTAAACATATTAGGTTTAGAAAGCTGTATTTTGGTCCAGAAAGCTGTAAACAATTATGTTATTAAACCTGACCGAACCCAGCATAAGTCTATGTATTGGAAAAAAACAGATATTAGAGCAGATCAGAAATTAAAGGAACTGGTTTGGTTTTTGTGTCTGCCTTTGTGGTTCTCAACACTACTTGATTATATAGCATTACTTTATCTTTTGATAAGGATGTGTTGCAGTGAATTGAAGATAGGAACACAAAAAAAATTGTACATAGGAGAAAACCAGAGTCTCAAGCAGATCCAGATAAACACGTCCAGCCAGATAAAGAATGTGATTGTGGTTTTATGTATGCAGTGTGTAAGAAGCAAGGGTTGAGGTAAAGCCCCAAAATACTACTGGCTAGAACTGACCAGCTGGATTAACTTTTATCGCTGCCATAAACAAAATAAAGGAGGGTGGGCAAGGGATTTTTTTCAAAATATTTTTGATGTCCAGTACAATATAAATTTAGACGTTTTCAAGACCTTTCAAATGACAAGGCTTTGTCAGACACTATGAAGCTGCAAAACCTGCAGCAGGACATTCAAGATCATTCTGCACATATTTTTCCAGACAGAGCATGACTAGACTATCTCTAAAGGAGAAGAGCCTGAGCAGTAGGAAGCCTCCCTCTCCTATCAGCTCATACTGCTGTCCCACCCGAAGTCCAACATAAAAGCACATGGATTTCTGCTCTATAGGGGCAGTTCCCCTTTCATTTCTCTAGACAAACAGAGGTGTCCCAAAACAGGTGATGGAGGCCTCCTTTTGCGTCTTCTGCATAGTACAGGCAGTTGGGTTCCTCTACTGTTTTCCACTTTGTGTTTCTAGGTTCTTTCTCTGGAATTAGCACACTACTATTATTTTTATCATGTAATTATACATTAATTGTCACCTACCATGTAAGTAAAGTGCACTTAAGCAGTTGTGACCTGTGTTAACACAATTCTTCCTTTTTTTTTTTAAATTTAAGGTCAGTAATTATTAAGACCATAATAATGAGAATAGCTTACACAGCGGTTAGAGAATTTATCAATTTATCAGAATGCCTTAAGATGTCATGTGACGTATTTTCAGCCAAGGTCCAACCCAGCTTCTGATATAAGAAGTGTAATTATAAACCCACAAACACCTCTATCCACAAAAATACTGCAGGCATAACTGTTTGCAACTGGACATCCAGTAAAATACAATATATTGATGTACATACAATAGTTCTTATTTGTCCACTCATTTTATGGTAGATACTAGTCTTCGTGGCCATAAAACTGAAACAGAAGAATTAGAGGACACTTTGGAAAATATAAACCCTATTTTTTTTCACATCATAAAATAAAATTATTTATTTTAAATTTCATTTCCATCTTACTAGCGAAACACTAGAGTATTGTGTTTCAAGGAACCAGTTTGCAGAAATATATGCATTATCATTCATTCAAAGAATTCAACATGTTTGGAAAATTTAGGTTTTGTGTAACATCTTTACCTTCCTAAGTTCATGAAATCAATTATTTTTTATATTTTGCACATTCCAAGAGACAATCAGCCCTTAGAACAATTTGTGTCTCTTCAAATAATTAAAAAGTGTATATAGAGATAAACAGGCAAAAAACCAAAGCCATTAAAAGTGAAGGCTGAAATGTCAAGTCTTTTTCATGTTCTCTTCTATTTAGACTTTATATTCATTATGATAATTGAAGATGGATGTTTTGGAACACAACTAAAGTATCAGCACAAGTACGTATGTCCTGACTTCTAACTCTGCAGGGAGGATCCATCACCCCTACCATTAGATATCTAAATGTAGGCATTCCCCTTCTGATATGGAAAAAGAGCTTTTCATATTTGGCTCCCTATTAGAGTCAATGGAAAGAAATAGGCATTTTTAGGTCACTTTTACATATCTGCTCCAGGACAAAGTAAATCACACGCACTCAGTGCAAGTGTCTCTCTTCAGGTGCCATAGAGGAAGCCAGAATGAGTAGTTCAGACATAAACATTAAAAATGTCCTAAATTTAGTCAGATGAATCCTACAGTGTGTCACAAACTTTCTTCTAGTTTTTATATCTACATTTTTTTCTCAAGAAAATGCGTAGTTGGGAACAATCAAATGCTTCATTATATATTGAAGAATTTCAGCTTTCAAAAGATAGTCTGTGAATGCCATAATATTTACATACAAGTATTGCCCGACTAAGTAGAAATTTAAGGATCTGCAGATTCCCAATGTGCAAGTCAGTGATTTTTTGTTTTATTTGGTATGTACCCAACAGTACTTATGCGATCATAGGCACAGGCAGGCATATTAATACATCACGGAGTTTCTTAGGAGGAGTAATTGAACATCTGGTTAATCTCCTGCACATCCCTTATATGCATGGATTAAAACTGGCTTTGCCACCTTGGCATCGAAGAGGCTTGGAGTGTGCTCCTTCAGTTCAAACTGTTTTGATTTTAATGAAGAAAACATTCTCAATACACTCTTTTGGAATGCTTTTTGTTTTGAAAATGTACGCTCAGAGTGGTGTGCTCATTAAAATTAAATTACTTTGAAGTGAAGTAGTACATTCCCAGCCACTTAGATCCAGGGAATGGTTAGGAGGTTTAAACGCAGTGGAAGAAGCTGATCTGCAACATATCTTCAGGATAAGTAATTCTTTTCTTTTTATTGTGCAAAATAAATGCAAGAGGGACTAGATACCTGCGGCCTGACTATGCGAGGAGACTTGCATCGTTACCTTTGTGGAAGAAGAATGACAGGTTCTTTCAAGGGAACTATGGTTAGTGTAGTGTGAGCAGAAATGGAGAAGAGCTGAAAGAGACAGAGACTTTTAACTATTATAAGAGGAAGGGCATGCAAAGACAGGCAATAGAAACATAAAGGAAAAAAAGAGCATCTGCTTTATAAGAACAGGAAGAAAAGGACTTCCCAAACTGTCATGTAAAGGACTGGAATTCTCTTTCCAGTCTCGTATCTTCCTTTTTTATTTTTCTGCCTCAGTTTCTGCTATGAGATCTTTATGTGGAGAAAGACATAAAGGCCTCAGATGGGAAGTTGATTGTGTGACGAAAATAATTCTTCTGTATTCATTCATAAGAGCTCTTAATACATTCAAAGAAAGTTAACTCCAGAGCTCCTTGTCCAAATCACTGATGTGGGACTATAGGAAGAAAAAAATGTTATAGCTGAGAAAATAAAGGGATCCATTAAAGATAGTGAAGTGCAAACTAAAAGTAAAGGTATAGATAAAGAGGAGAGAAATGACAGACAGACCTGCCGAAAAAAAGCAAAAGAAAGATGGCAAAAATAGAGAAGAAGCTTAAAATGAAAGTGTTAGGAAGAATGAAATAAAAGCATCAGGAAAGGAGCAAGAACAGGGAAGAAGAGACGAAATACACAGTTAAAACAGTCAATCTTGCCAATAAAATACCAGAGCATCAGGCAGAACAAAAGCAAAGTGGTGTGAAGTCATTTTGATTTTTGATATGAGAAGTAAAAAAGAAGGGGAGAGAGAACAAAAATAGAGAGACAAGCACCGCAGGAATTTCCTTTTTATCATGTTTCCACATTGCATTTATTTTCAGGCATTCTGTTTCAAATATTTCTCTCCCTCCCGTTCCTCATTTCATTCTTCAATAAGCTGTGGAGACAGTTCTTGCCAATTTTGTGACTCTCAGTGAAATGAAGTCTAGCCTATAACAAGCCTCTCTTTCTTTCACTTGAGTGAGTAGGTCTCAGATTCCTCTGACTTCAGAAATTGATGCAGCTTATTTTTAGTTTACCATACAGGAGTCGGGGTAGACTCAGGCAGAGTTGATTCTAGGAACTGAAGATGTAAAGAACCGAAATTTTAGTCAGTATTATGAAATATAGCGTATATTTCATACTTTATAATATAAGCAGCTATCTTAACTACATATGATGCTTAAGAAACATATTTTCAATTGCTTGTCCATTTAAGAAACATTACATTTCCCCCCAAAGCTTTCAGAAACACAAAACAAGTAGTTTTGGTTGATTGAGTAAATACATATGCAGGTTACCCTATAAAAAAAGCGAGCAGCAAACCAGAATAATTTGCCAGTACAGTTTTAAATTGAGAACTCTGAAGTTATGTTTGTGCTGTGTGTTGATGTGCTAAATTTGCTAGCATATTTTAAAGATTTAAAATTCCCACATTAAAGAGCTAATCCACTTTTTTGTGAAAATTTAATTCCTTTATGTCTAGCTCATATTATGAACTAATAGCCAACATAATCTTCTGTTCAGAAACTAAGGGTTTTTTTTCAGTTATATACACACATAAGGCATTTTAAATGAAAACTGTCTATCCCCATTCCATTTCCATATCTCTGAAGACCAAAAAAGATTTTCCTTTAGTTTTGTTCACGGAAAAATCCTCCCTAGCCTAAAATCTTATATGTCAAATCTAATCTCAGAGTGAATTATAAACTGCTGATAATAAGGCTTTATATTAATGGAAGCATGGTTATAGCCCTCACTATAATATGGTATCTCTGGTTTCAATTATACTTTGCACAATGCAATATATCTTCAGGAGCATCTCATGTAATTAATCAGGTAGTGGTGTAATGCAGACTAGAATAAGGAGAAAACCAGGCATTTGTCGTTTTACAGAGATGGAGAGGGATTTTATTAGTCATTTAGTGAGAGCAGGTCTTTCCTGGTGCCAACGGATTAGTGCATGCAGGTGTATGGAAATTATTCTTCAGTATTCTATTTTTGTCCCTCAGTGAGCAGAGTCTAAAGTTGCTCTGGAATTACACAGAGAAGCTATACGTGATTAGCACAAAGTAAAATTGATTTAAAATAAATTACTACTGCAGACCTCTTTTCACAGAGTTTTACTTTTGTCCTGGCATGAAGTGGGGGGGTTTGCTGTAAAATGGATTTTATCAGTTAAGATCAAAGAGCTGTAGAAGTCAGAGATGGAAGAAACCTTGTCAGGTCATCTCTTCTATCAATGCAAGGACATTTTCTATGGTGTATTTCTCTAATACATAGTCAAACTTCACTTTGAAGACTAGAGTGAAGGGCTTCCACTGTTTCCCTTAACAGATTATTTCATAGTTACACAAACTTTCTTTATTCCCAACAGTATCTTTGAAATTTCCTTTTTTTTTTCCCCTATTTTTTCTGAATTACAACTTCTCATTTTTTCCTGAACCAGCTTTGTTTATCAGTGTTTATATCCCTCTAAGGTTTCTGAACAAGCTTCTGTGTTTGCCTCTTCCAGAGCCAAAGTTTAAATGAGCTGTATCACTCTTTTGTCCTTTCTTCTTGATCCAGTGTTATTAACTCTTTGAAAGTACTTTTTGCTGCTTTTCCCCAGTTTACAGGCATGATTTGGCTTCTGTCAATGTAGAGCACCAATCCAACTTGCTGGAGCTGTTCAGAAAGTGCTGTTCACACTCTTGCCCATTTAAATGGAGACTTGACATTTTTTTTGTAATTGTGCATGGATTGCACTTCACTAGTTACCCATACCCCTCAGCTTTTTCAGAATTATCCCAGCTAACTCCCTGATGCTGAGTAATTGCATTCAGCTTTTTAGGCAGTCCCTTTACTAGTTACCCTTGCAGGTCTCCAGCATTAGGGCTCTGCAGCTTGGAGAACAGATGACCGAGTAGTGAATAAGGAACAATTATTCGTATTTCCTATAACATAAAAAACAGGAGCATAAAATGAAATGGCAAAGGGATAAACAACATGATTTTCCTGTGTCACGTTATGCATATTTAAATTGTGGAATTCACTACCTCAGCACATTTTGGAAGTCAAAATTAGGAATAATTCTAAAACATGATTAGACTAATGGAATAATGTAAAAAAGTGTAATCAAGCTCAACAGAGTAAGCTCCTCCCAAGGAAATTCCTAAACTATTAAAGAACTAGGGAGGGCATTGCAGCAGAAATATCACTTTGTACTTGCCCTTCTCAATATCATTCCTGAAGCATCACTGCAGAACCTGGTCAAATACAAAATACTAAATGAGGCAAACCACAGATATTATCCTTTACAATCACTTGTTATTTATATTCTACAAACATTAATACTCAAGCAGATTTCAAACTGATCCTTGAAAAAAACACCAGCTTCCAGTCTAATTTTTTGGTTGGCTAAAATCATTCTCAGTTTTGCAGGTGGGTAAAAGGAACAGATTTTTTTAAAAGAAACATACTGGTGTGACCAGTTCAGCAGCTCATTTGATGCAAGAGATTTTTTTTTCCCTTACTCCACTTCACTCAGCTGCTGGCTTTCATTAATTTAAATTGTAGAATGAACCAGATAGTTGATTTCTGAAAGCATTTAGATATGTGTGGAAAACCCCATTTTTCTCAGCCAAAAGAGACACAAGAAGTAAACTTCATTTAAGAAAAAAAGTATATATACAATCACAATTAAAGTGTTGATTTGCATGTTTTAAGCTTGTGGTATATCATACAGAAACTAGGAGAAGAATTTAATAAAATGACAACTTCCAGCTGGGACCGAAGGAAAACTTCCATCCTCATAAATCAAGATTCCCAATGACTTCATGCTTCTGAATGTGTTCCCGCCCTCAAAAAATAACACTGCAGTCATTTGAGGCAATGATGTAGTAGCCAGGAGGACCTGATCATGTACCTAGTGGTGTCAGTGACAATACTGCAGATGACTTTCACATTCATAAGCAGCGTCCTTTGTTTTTCAGAAACTCGCAGAACTTCGCTGCTACTGTTCGGACCTGTGGCAGTTACACGCTTTTTATGTCTTAGGCAAATAGGGTCTGACAGCACTTGTGTTGTTTTTCACCACATGCAGCCATGGAAAAAAGTGAAGCACAAGCACAGATGTTCTTTACTATATAAGTTTAAAATAAATGTGTTTGTACTAGATTCCTGTTAAGCCCTAGAAAAATCCTCACTGTTTGGTCATAACTGTTGTGATCTAACAGCAAAATTGCAATAGTTACCTCTTTCTGACAACAGCACAGTTAAATATGCTGCAGTCTGTTAGATATGCCTTTTTACCATGTAAACAGTGATAGAATTGTCTGGCTGCAAAATCTAATAATCCAGCTATGCCAGGAATATTTTCCCTGTGGTCAAGCAGACTTAAGGCAAAATACACATGTTCCCATTTTATAAATCACAGTATATAGCAAACTGCACATTTCTTCCTAAATTTTCCATGTTTTCACTTAGGGTTCTCAGTCAGATGGTTCAATGATATCAGGTTTGATATCATTAAGTTTGAACTGTAGCTTAAAAATAGATTTTTCAAGCATTTTTCAAAGCTACACCTGTAAACTTCACCTCATTATCTGCTGTACATGTTTCTTCTTTTGTAACCACAGAGCCCTTAAGGTGGTAGATGTGCTCTAATTGCACCTTAAAAACAGATCCTTCCTCATTAGAAATACATAGATTTCTTCAGGTGCTGTTTTACTGTGGAATGATGAAGGCCTATGTCAAGGGTACACTTGTACCATGGCCCCCTTAATATGAGCGAGAAGTAACAACTTAGCTACTTTAAGAATTTGAGCATAATGTCCTCATATTTTTCTTACCTCCAAGACCTTTGTTGTTTCCATGTTTTCATGATACTTATTTTTGCAGAATTGTTTAATTTATTTTAAAATACTCCTTTTAAAGTGTGCTAGGTTAAAGCAAGCCTTGCTGATTGAAGATAGCTTCTCCAAAGCTTGTTGTTGTTAGTTGTTTTAATTGTATTATAGACTGTTCTTTTGTACTGCCTCCCAGCTCTTTAGGGATCAGCGTGTGGCGACAGTGTTACAGCGATCTTCTTCATATTATTATGGATTGGAGCATCAAAATTTTACTACAAAACCAGACAATATGTCACGAAGTGGTATTATCAAGGCCTCAGAGACAAACATTTTCCACTTTCTACAACTGAAAGACTTGTAAAATTTCTTTCAATTGCAAGAAAACAAAACAGCTTACTAAAACCTGCACATTCATTAAACCAAATAAAATCAAAGTCTAATGAAGTCAGTAACATTATTCATCTTGACTTAATGGATTTAATTTGTACCTCACTGCAGAAATTACGTGCAATTTGAAAAGGTTCATTCACCGTGACCTAAAGCCATCCTATCCTACCACAAAAGTTAGGGTTAAATTGTGGCAGCAAGCCTTTTTCTTTTCTTGGGGTACTTTTCCCTTCCTTTAACTCTCCTTCCGTTCACATGTTCTTTGCACTCTTTTTTTCAGCTCTTCCAACCCCTGTTTCTACATCTCTTTAGTCTATTGCAAGCCATTCAATTTCCAAACTTAGGAGAAAAAAGATACTTTTATCTCTTCTTTATAATATTTCTGTTTCTTTCTGATGTAATTTGACTTTATAATTGGTTTCTTTTAGAATCTGTAATAAATTCTGTGCTAAATTATTTGCAATATCTCTAAGCAATCATATTCTGTTGCATTGTATACAAGTGATTACTTCACTAGTAAATCATTCTTGCTTTATATCAGATGCTTTGAATCAGATTTGTCATAAGTGTAAAACAAAATCATTGCTTTCTCCATCCAGATTGTCATTGCAAACAAACAAGCTGAAGCTATGGAAAGTATAGATGGCTTTGGCTTGATTTTGCTATCAGTTGTTCCATTAAAGTCAATGGAGTTGTACCAATGTAAGGCTGATGTAGGAAAGAACCAATTTCTGTATACCTATACAAATCTAAATCATAGATACTTATAGATAGCTGTGTAAAAAGTATAAATATGATGATAATTTGGAAATACCACAGAAAGTATAGACATAGATATATTTTATACACCAACACGTTCAATTGCATGCAAATAACATGCACATTATGCATCCCGGGGAAATGTAGTCTGGTTTATTTCAGAGAAGAGACTATGATAGTGGTCTAATAAGTCATGCATTAATCTTAAATTATCAAGATAAAATCTAAAACCTCTCGCAGAATACCTAATATATATCTGATAGGAAAAAAAGAATGTTATTAGACTCATTAATATGATTTGGTGAATAGTCCCCTTGTTAATACAACCTCTTTTTTCTTTCTTTTTTACTGCTTAATAGAGAAGAAAATCACGTTATTCGGACCTTGACTTTGAAGTAAGTTTTACTGAATTATTCCTGATTATTAAAAGTATTTTCCTAAAAGTAAATGCGAAGTGTTCATTTAGCAGATTTTAGCCTTCTGACACACTAGATGTCATAGGGTTGTTCAATTGGTACTGTACAGAACATGATGAACAATTCATTAAAACTACTTTGGTGCAACTTGTTTGTAAAATATTCTGAGATCAAACTGTCATATTGCAATATTAACCATCATGGTTTCAGTTTTAAATTCTCTGCCTCTTCATTTTCATCTGTTTTTCTTTTCTTTTTTTTTTTGTTTGTTTGTTTGTTTGTTTTGCTGGCTATCTATCTATTGAAAAAGTCTGACACTTCTGTAGGACAGGCCACGTTGGTGCAGAAGGTTGCTTTGTTCAAGAGATTCTCAATCATTTTTTCTATCTCTCTTTCTTCAATGCTAATTTAGTGGCATATAAGTTTCACATCCAAATAGTAATTATGAATGTGTCAAATTTTGAACGATGAAGTGCTGCAGTTGCCAAAGCTTATGGATCACATGCTATATAAAAATCAAGTTCATGTAGGGTTTTTTAGGTTGGATATTCACAGTTTCAGACTTAGACCCCGTTGAATGAGAAGGTTTGGTTGTCTTAGTTAATGACCATTTTGTTCTATCTCAGTCAGTATGATTAAGTCTCTTAGAGTTTTATTTGAGGGTTTTTTCTCTACTCTCTACCAGAAGCAATACAGCAGTTAGTTTTCAAGGGGATGTTCATAATTTATGGATTTGGAGGTTTTGCATAGTTGTCTGTTCATGCATGTTAATAGTTTGATATAATTCATTATGTGTGTCTCCAGAGGAGTTGAACAATCATATTTGCATGAAACCTACAGATCTTGGTCTAAACTTTAATATCCAGTGATCAGTATGTATCAACCATAACTTTAAAAATCACTCTCTCTGCTTGCATATGCAAACAAAAGTATTTTTTATTATTATTTGGGCTGTAAGCACAGCACATGTACTTTCAAATTTCAGATTCTAGGCCACTGAAAAGAATTAGCAAATAGCAGCCATAGCAGTGGTCTTAGAAGCCTTGCAATGAGAGAAGGGTTTGCTTTGGCGACCTTCTTTTGCTGAAATGCTGACCTTCCATGTCCGATTGTGGTTTCTTGGTAGTTTAACATCAAGCTTTAATCTCTTATGTCATTTTCTCCCAGAGACTATAGCTACCTTAAGCAGTCATGTAACGTCTCAAATAAAGCACCAGACAAAGATTCATAGCAAGTTTAAGGAAAATAAAATGAAAAGATTATCCTAAATATGCTTTAGGATAAATGCCTAGAAAGGAAGAAGAAAAACATGAATCAACAAAAAAATTCTGATGAGCAAGCAATTCTAAAATTAAATGCAAGCAATATGAACAGGAGTTTTATAATTATAATGATATAAAGAATTCTGAATTTTTCTGTTTTTTATTGAAAGGTAGGAATATCATGCCATTCACAATGCGAACATTCTCTGTGGCAACAGACACTAAAACATTCTTCTTACCACTCAGGAGAGCGTAATCCAACACCAAATAAACACCAACAATGCTGTACACATTCTGCTGTCAAGAATCAGGACTCCCATTACATATTTTCTTCTGACTCACATAGTGTAATTAAGATGCTTACATCTTTTTCTTGTCTTGTTTACAGTATTGTTGCCTAATATGGCCTAATATTTTTAGAAGTATGATTATAATGCAGGAAAAGATATTTGTTTGTAAAAAGGAAAGGATGGGGCCATTGGGAATGACTGCTGAGGAAGTGAGAGCGGCAACGGTACTGTGCCAGTTGCTGCTGTGCTTTAGAAGTACTGACTCAGACTAACCCCATCTCACCTCCCTGTTTTATAGTTCCTCTGATTAAGCCTGTGGGCTTTCCTGTGTTCTTACACATAGCATGGCTGTCTGTCAGAGGTAAAGCAAAATCAAAAAGTCATAAAATGTTCAAATAGCCACCCAGATTCCTTCGCTCAGCAAGGCATAGTGATGAAGGGAATTGAGATAGTGTTGTGTGGCCAAAACACTGCTATTCTGATACTTCAAAGCAACTTGACTGCAAAATAGAATAGAGCCTGGAGGTGAGGTCAAGCTAGAGTGATTGGCCATACTACTTAAATGTTTAACACTTTCTCTGCTTTATCTGTGACCAGTGCCAGCTGGCACTCTCTGAGACAATGTCCTTCCACAGTTCTGAGGATAATAAATGCTATGGATGTGGTTCTGAGGATAACAGATGCTAAATACACAGTATGGACAAGACTGTGTCAAGCTTGGCTCCCTCCATCCTTTTCCTTTTAACACTCACCCGGTAGTCTCTACAACCTCAACCTCTCACACATGTTTTTCTATATCCATACAAGACAAACCCTCAGGCTATGCCTATCTTACTAAAGCAGACATTTGGGGGAATATTCCTGGGTGCCAAAATGCCAATTTTTATATGGATGAATATTTTAGTCTGGACCACTCCTGTCTCTCCAAACAGTTCCTGACAGGTCCTTAGGAAACCAGTGCAACATAGGTACCATTCACAAAAGGCAATTTGGTTGTAGACTTCTTATTTTGGAGACTAAGAGAATTTAGTGGAGAATTCATGGAGAACATTCCATGCCATGTGGTGCCAGAGAATGGCCTTGGACATGTTTGACTTACTACTGTACAGTCACAGTTTCATAGTTTAAAAAAAAAAAAAAGACTGCAATGCAACACTCACCTTAATATAGACAATTTGAAGTAAAAACAAAGAAACACAAGAAAAGCAATTTTTTTCTGAGATGAAACTCAAAGCCAGCTGCTATGTAGTGTGAACACAGGCAGACTATGACTGTACTCAGCACCATAAAATACACTCTGTCCCTGTTATCTCCAATATATGTAGAAATACAGGTGTAGTTTTAAGGGCCTTTGCAGTGAACTATAAATAACAAAAGTCCTGTGACTGTGCTGGGCAGTGTTATAGAAAAATTATGTCTCCAGTCAAAGGAAAGGGAGAGAGAAAAAGATCACACCCAAACTGGCCAGTCCCTATCATAGATCTTAAGCTGGTTAGAGAAAAGGCTTTCAAGAACTGGGCCACCTGTATCTTGTTTTCCCTTTTTAAATAGTTTACCATTACATTCTTAAATTATCCTTTTATGTAGAAAAAAGAAGACAGACTGTAACATACTGGGTTTAGTCTATAGGCAGAAAATATTTCTGCTACATAATATACTGTCCACTATTAGATTTTGCAAAACACTACGAATCTAGCTGAACTTTGAAGTTTGCTAAAATGAACAGTCAACATGCAACAGCTTTACAGCTCTTTTCTTGCTATCACCAAGGATTAGTTTAGACTCGTTCATGTGGTCCGGTATCCAAAATATGACCAAAATTCATAGGTCTGGATCCTTGCTCCTGCTGGCTGTGGTAACCCCAGCTAAGTGCTCTCCAACCCCAGTCATTATGTTCTGTTTTTCCCTAAAGCTGGACAGGTAGCTTTTTCATGAAGGCTCAGCACTAATACTTAGCTGTCAGATCAAATAAAATTCATTCTAATTATGTTGAACAGAAATACAGATGCTGTGGAAATTCCCAGGAGGACTTTATAATAGATGTGCACTGACACTTACAAAAATATACAGGAGAGTTAAACAGTATTATTGACATGCATTTTAGGATTCAAGATCACAATTACCTTTAAATTCTATGAGAGGGTCTGACTCCTGGATTTCCCTGGTCATCCACCCCACTCTCCCCTCTTTATGAGGCATTCATTGGATCTACTCTGGTAATAACGTTTATGCCAAATAATTCAGAAAAGTGCCTTATTACCCTGCTCCCCAGGATTCAAGTCATCTCTGGCTCTTTTTGTGTTCCACCCATGAGGGAGAACAAGGATACACAGGACAAGTGTGAATACCAGAATATCTTATTTTCCTTCCACAGAGCAGTAGACTTTCACCTAGCAATAATGCTAAATTGATCGTTAATTGCTGGAGCTGCATTCTTTCAGAATTTCATCTGCAATAGCTATTCATGATAACAACATTATAAATTCACACAAAAGTTTAAAGTCATTCTCTTACTAACCTGAAGACATCTCTCGAAGACAAAGGTGAAAAAAAATATGCCTGCAGGGAAAAATCCTTTCCCATTCCTAAGTTTGGCAACTGATCATACCTATAACATCTTGAAAACACAGCATGTTTCCATTACAGGGCTGGGAAGGCATTCCCCCATCTGTTCTTTTCACTTAGCTGTTTCCTACAATATTTGAGAGACAGCATGTTTACCTGTGACAGTATAGAAAATCTCCAAAGCAAATTGAATGGCATTATAATTATCATTATTATTATTATTATTACTGTTATTCATAAGATTGACCACAAATCTTCATGAGAATATTTGAGCTTGAGCTAGAGTTCAGCTAAAACCCTGTCATAAATAAAAAAAGGAGCTGGGTACAGAGTTATGTTTGAAGTCCTTTCCCATCTTGATGATAGCCATCCACACTCTGAATCCTCTTCTGAGAGTAGGTGCTCATCAGAGTAAGGCTTAGTCTTTTCAAAACACACACTTGATGTTACTTGTGAGTGGGGGTTGAAATGTGGAAGGGGTGTCAGTTCAGTCTGACGCCCTTTAGGGTGCGAGGCACAAGAGTTATGGAGCCTGCAGGAAAGACCACAAGAAGATGTGTGCCTGTAGCCTGGTGGCTAACTCAGGTGCTTCTGGAGGGGATGTGGCATTAATGGGAAAATCCCCAGCTCCACCTAAAGAAGGTGTGCTTTCGAAGGGCAGCATGAGAAGCTCCTCTTCCATCCTGTTCAGGCCCTGATGCTACTACAATCATCCTAGTACATATTGATCAAGATCTCCAGCTGACTGATAAAACTTATGTATTTCTAAGATTGATAAAGCCGTGTTTTCCACATTGCCCATTTAATAGAGAAAACAGATTAAACCCCCACAAATACTTTGTGGGTTATTTTGCGATAAAGAGTTACCCAACAGAGCATATTTTCTAGAAAGGGGATAAGATGGTGCTTTCTAACAAGGAATTTAAAAGAAGTCTAAAAAAGAAAAGTTAAAGTTGGAAATTTAAGTTACTGCACCTTCAGTTCAGATCATTCTTTATAAGCAGGGGGGAGGAGCAGATGTCAGTGGGTAGGAATTATGGAATGGAAGCCAGCAAAACAGAAAGCAATGAAAAGATCCGTAGGTACATGTGCTTACCAGTCATTCTCCTATTAAGAATAAAATTTAAAGCCTTTTTTCTGGCAGACATCCCATAGCAAGTGTTTAATTTCTCCTCCCACCTGCTTCTCCTTAGGAATAATGTTATAAACTGAGAAAGACATTCGCATTATTCATATTTGCTATTTAACAAATTCTTGGGTACCGGATTCAGAAAAATATCAGAAATTAGCATTAAGATCAAGAAGTGGGCCCATGTAAACCTCATGAGGTTCAACAAGGCCAAGTGCAAGGTCCTGCACCTGGGTGGGGGCAACCCCTGGTACCAATACAGGCTGGGGGACGAAGGGATTGAGAGCAGCCCTGCCGAGAAGGACTTGGGG